>NC_060276.1:41087967-41140519 GCF_021613505.1 Equus quagga
CCCAAGTGTTAGGTTGTCTTTTCATTTTGTTGATGGTTTCCTTTGCTTTGTTGAAGCTTTTTAGTTTGATGTAGACTCATTTGTTCATTTTTTCTTTTGTTTCCCTTGCCCAGTCAGACATGGTGCTTGACAATATGCTGCTAAGACCAATGTCAAAGAGTGTACTGCCTATGTTTTCTTCTAGAAGCTTTATGGTTTCACGTCTTACATTCAAGTCTTTAATCCATTTTGAGTTGATTTTTGTGCATGGTGTAAGGTAATGGTCTATGTTCATTCTTTTGCATGTGGCTGTCCAGTTTTCCTAACACCATTTTTTGAAGAGACTCTCCTTTCTCCATCGTATGCTCTTGGCTGCCTTGTCAAATATTAGCTGTCCATAAATGTGTGGGTTTATTTCTGGGCTCTCGATTCTGTTCCATTGATCTGTGTGTCTGTTTTTGTGCCAGTACCATGCTGTTTTGCTTACTATGGCTTTGTATTATATTTTGAAATCAGGGAGTGTGATACCTCCAGCTTTGTTCTTTTTTCTCAGGAATCCTTTGGCTATTTGGGGTCTTTTGTTGTTCCATGTAAATTTTAGGATTCTTTGTTCTATTTCTGTGAAAAATGCTGTTGGAACTTTGATAGGGATTGCCTTGAATCTATAGATTTCTTTAGGAAGTATAGACATTTTGACAATGTTAATTCTTCCAACCCAACCGCACAGAATCACTTTTCATTTCTTTGTGTCTTCTTCAATTTGTTTCAACAATGTTTTATAGTTTTCGGTGTACAGATCTTTCACCTCTTTGATTAAATTTATTCCTAGGTATTTTATTCTTTTTGTTGCAATTGTAAATGGGATTGTATTCTTAATTTCTCTTTCTGCTACTTCATTGTTAATGTATAGAAATGCAACCGATTTTTGTATGTTGATTTTGTATCCTGCAACTTGACTGTATTCGTTCATTATTTCTAAATGTTTTTTAGTGGATTCTTTAGGGTTTTCTATATATAAAATCCTGTCGTCTCCAAAGAGTGACAGTTCCACTTCTTCTTTTCCAATGTGGATCCTTTTTATTTCTTTTTCTTGCCTGATTACTCTGGCTAGGAGTTCCAACACTATGTTAAATAAGAGTGGTGACAGTGGGCATCCTTGTCTGGTTCTTGTTCTTAGAGGGAAAGCTTTCAGTTTTTCTCTGTTGAGAATGATATTTGCTGTAGGTTTGTCATATATGGCCTTTATTATGTTGAGGTATTTTCCTTCTATACCCATTTTATTTAGAGGTTTTATCGCAAATGAATGCTGTATCTTGTCAAATGCTTTCTCTGCATCTATTGGGATGATTATGTGATTTTTATTCTTCATTTTGTTAATGTGGTGTATCACGTTGATAGATTTGCAGATGTTGAACCATCCCTGCATCCCTGGAATGAAACCCACTTGATCATGATGTATGATATTTTTAATGTATTGTTATATTTGATTTGCTATTATTTTGTTGAGGATTTTTGCATTGATGTTCATCAGTGATATTGGCCAGTAATTTTCTTTTTTTGTGTTGTTCTTGTCTGGTTTTTGTATCAGGATAATGTTGGATTCGTAGAATGACTTAGGAAGCCTCCTCTCCTCTTCAACTTTTTGGAAGAGTTTGAGAAGGACAGGTATTAAGTCTCCTTTGAATGTTTGGTAGAATTCACCAGGGAAGCCATCTGGTCCTGGACTTTTATTTTTTGGGAGGTTTTTGATTGCTGTTTCAAGCTCCTTACTGGTGATCGGTCTATTCAAATTCTCTACTTCTTCTTGGTCCAGTTGTGGAAGGTTGGATGTTTCTAAGAATTTATTCATTTCTTCTAGATTATCCAATTTGTTGGGGAACAGCTTTTCATAGTATTCTTTTATTATCGTTTGTATTTCTGAGGTGTCCGTTGTAATTTCTCCTCTTTAATTTCTGAATTTATTTATTTGAGCCTTCTCCATTTTTTTCTTGGTGAGTCTAGCTAAGGGTTTGTCAATTTTGATTATCTTTTCAAAGAACCACTACTTGGTTTCATTAATTTTTTCTATTGTTTTTTTAGTCTCTATTTCATTTATTTCTTCTCTGATTTTTATTATTTCCTTCCTTCTGCTGATTTTGGGCTTTGTTTCTTCCTCTTTTTCCAGTACCTTTAGATGCACTGTTAGATTGTTTATTTGGGATTTTTCTTCTTTGTTGAGGTAGGCCTGAATTGCTATAAACTTCCCTCTTAGAACCGCTTTTGCTGTATCCCGTAGATTTTGGCAAGTCGGATTTTCATTTTCATTTTTCTCCAGGAATTTTTTGATTTCTTCATTGACCCAATCATTGTTCAGTAGCATTTTGTTTAATCTCCACATTTTTGTGGCTTTTCTGATTTTATTCCTGTGGTTGATTTCTAGTTTCCTACCTTTTGTGGTCAGAAAAGATGCATGGTATTATTTCGATTTTCTTAAATTTATTGAGACTTGTTTTGTGGCCTAATATGTGATCAACCCAGGAGAATGTTCCATGTGCATTTGAAAAGAATGTGTATTCTGTGGTTTTTGGATGGAATGTTCTATGTATATCTACTAAGTCCACCTGGTGAAATGTGTCATTTAAGGCCAATGTTTCCTTATTGATCTTCTGTTTCGATGATCTATCCATTGGTGTAAGTGGAGGGTTAAAATCCCCAACTATTATTGTGTTACTGCCGATTTCTCCTTTTATGTCTGTTAATAATTGCTTTATATATTTAGGTGCTCCCATGTTGGCTGCATAGATATTTACAAGGGTTATATCTTCTTGTTGGATTGTTCCCTTTATCATTGTGTAGTGCCCTTCTTCGTCTCTTGTTACAGTTTTTGTTTTAAAGTCTATTTTGTCTGATATAAGTATTGCTACCCCCAATTTCTTTTCTTTGTCATTTGCATGGAATATCTTCTTCCATCCTTTCACTTTCACTTTGCAAGTGTCTTTAGGTCTGAAGTGTGTCTCTTGTATGCAGCATATATATGGGTCTTGTTTTTTTAATCCAATTGGCCACCCTTTGGCATTTGATTGGAGCATTGAGTCTATTGACATTTAAATTAGCTATTGATAAATATGAATATGTTGTCATTTTGTTACTTTTTTTCTGGGTGTTTTAGTAGATCTTCTCTGTTCCTTTCTTTTCCTCTTGCTCTCTTCCCTTGTGGTTTGATGGCTTTCTTTAGTAATGTGTTTGATTTCTTTTGTCTTATTTATTTGCTTACTTATTATAGGTTTCTGATTTGTGATTACCATGAGGATTCTATATAATATTCTATGTATATAATAGTCTATATTGAGTTGATAGACTCTTTAGCTTGACCTCTTTCTGAAAGCTCTACTTTTTCACTCCCCTCCTCCCACATGTTTTTGAAATCATATCTAAACTCTTGTTTTGTGTGTCTCTATCCATTACCCTCTTATTATTGAAATAGGTAATTTTAGTACTTTTGTATTTTAATCTTCATATTATCTTCACAGGTGGTTGATCTGCTACCTATACTATATTTTTACCTTTAACAGTGATTTTACTGCCTGATTTTTTGGGGGAGGTTTATTTTTTTTTGATAATTTTTTTTATCCCTATTTGTGGTCATTCCTTTCCCACTTGAATAAGTCCCTTCAGCATTTCTTGTAGAACTGGTTTCTTGGTGATAAACTCCTTTAATTTTTGCTTTTCTGGGAAAATCTTTATCTCTCCTTATATTCTGAATGACAACCTTGATGGATAGAGTATTCTTGGCTGTAGGTTTTTTCCTTTTAGCACTTTAAATATGTCATGTCATTCTCTTCTCACCTGTAGGGTTCGGCTGAGAAGTCTGCTGATAGCCTTATGGGCTTTCCTTTGTATTTCACTTGTTTTCTTTCTCTTGCTGCTTTTAGGATTCCGTCTTTATCTTTAAATTTGTACATTTTAATTATAATGTGTCTCGGTGTGGGCCTCTTTTGGCTTATCTTGTTTGGAGCTCTCTGTGCTTCTTGTACTTGGATGTCTGTTTCCTTCCTTAGCTTAGGAATGTTTTCAGCTATTATTTCTTCAAATAAATTTTCTGCCTGTTTGTCCCTCTCTTCTCCTTCTGGGACACCTATAATATGAATGTTAGTGAGCTTGATGTTGTCCCAGAGTTCCCTTAGACTGTTCTCATTCCTTTTAGGTCTTTTTCCTTTTATCTGTTCAGCGTGGGTGATTTCCTCTAGCCTTTTGTCTAGCTCGCTGATCTGTTCTTCTGTATCCTTTACTCTGCTATTGAGTCCCTCTAGCGACTTCTTCATTTCCAGTATTGTATTCGTCACTTCTGATTGGTTCTTCTTTATATATTCCAGTTCTTTGTTGATGAGCTCACTGTGTTCATTCAGTCTTCTCCCAATATCTGTCGGCATCCTCATGAGTTTTCGTTTGAACACTTTGTCAGGTAGGTCGCTTATTTCTGTTTCATTTAGTCCTGTTTCTGGGGTTTTGTCCTTTTCCCTTGCTTGGAATGTATTCCTTTGTCTGCTAATTATGCCTCTTTCTCTGTGCTTATATCTATGTATTAGGTGAGTCGGCTATGTCTCCTGATCTTGAAGAAGTTGCCTTATGTAAGAGATGCCTTTTGAGGCCCAGCAGTGTGCTTCCCTCTTGTCACCAGTCCAAATGATCCAGGAGTGACACCTTTGTGGGCTACTTGTGTCCTTCTGCTGTGGCAGGGTTGCTCTTAATGCAGGTGCCCAGGGAGTCTACTTTTTCCTTCTCTGGCCAGCTGTTTGTAAATTTGGTTTGGGGAGCCTCTGCACCTTTGGCTACACACCATCAACACAGTCCTGGGCCGTGCACACTTTCCAATCCCCTGGAGTGTACCCTGATGCCCCACTGTAGAGGCCCCCACCTCTCCAACAATGCCCTCCACAGTTCACCTGGTCCTCACACAGGCCCTGTCCCACAGAGATGGACACACTCCCCTGCCTGTAGAAGATCAAGGCACCCAGTCAATTCAGGCCGACAAGTAACCTGAGGGCTTGCTGTTGGGCAGGGCTGGTGCCTAGGGCTGGCTGCCTGCCTTGGCTGAACTGAATTAAATCTGCACTCTAGTGGGTGTGGCAGACCCCTGGGCTAACAGGCCAGGGGGAGAATTTCAATGGTGTCTGGCATGTTCTGTGTCAGCACACCTGGACTAGGTCAGAAAAATGGCCACCACCAATGTCTCAGTCTCCAGAGAGGTCTCTCCTCTCACTGAGATGCACCCAGAGTCCACCAGGTGAGTCTCTTTTCACCAAAGGACTGTCAGCCTTCTCTCTGGTGAGTTTAGGTTGCTGAGACAGGTGAGTTTGTGTGTGGGCCCTTTAAGACCTGGGTCTTTTCAGCTCTCATCTGATAGCTTTTATTGGGGTACCCCTGCTACAGTTAATAGCCAGCAAAGTCAGATAGTAAGACCTTTGTCTCAGTTGTGCTGAGTCTGAAGGATGCTTATAGCCATATTGGCCCCCACTCCAGAGCTCACTCCTCCAGGGAGGGCTGCATACCTTAGGGTGGCTCCTGCCAGGCCATCTTAGAAACTCCACTGCTCCTGAAGGTGGTTTTATTCTCTCCAGAAGGAATTTCTGCCTCTTCTGCCTTATTCAAGACTGTCCCTTGTTGTGGGGGTTCTTTTTATCCAGTTTTCAGTTTTCTATCCAGGGTAATTTATCCAAAAATACTTGTAAGCTGGTTGTGTTCATGGGAGGAGATGAGTTCAGAGTCTGCTTACGCCACCATCTTTACAAGATCCCTTATATCTTTTTTTTGACAAATAAAAAATCATACATATTTAACGTGTGCAATGTGATGTTTTGTTATATGTATACATTGTGAGATGATCACGAACATCAAACTAGTTAACATATTCATCACCTCCCATATTTACCACTTTCTGTGTGTGTTTGGTGAGCATACTTGAGATCTACTCTCTTAGCAGAATTCAGGTATACAATACATTATTATTAACTATAGTCACCATCCTGTACATTAGGTCTCCAGAACTTATTCATCCTAGATCTGAAAGTTTGTAGTCTTTGATCAATATTTCCTCTTTTCCCCCATTCCTAGCCCCTAGTAACCACTGTTCTACTCTCTGTTAGTGTAGTTTAACTTTTATTTATTTATTTTTAGTTTCCACATATAAGTGAGAGCATGTGACGTTAATCTTTCCATGTCTGGCTTATTTCATTTTGCATGATATTCTGAAGGTACTGGGTTTATGTCCAACAGAAATGAAATCACTATCTGAAAGAGACATCTGCACTTCTGAGTTTATTGCAGCATTATTCACAGTGCACAAGACATGGAAACAAACTAAGCGTCTGTTGACAGATGACTGAATAAAGAAAATGTGGTATATATACACATGGAATATTATGCAGCCAACAAAAGAAGGAAATTCTGCCTGTCCTTTCAAAGGCAGCTTTGCAGTCACTCACGAGGTGAACACAGAGCTGTGATTCAGCAGACCTGAGTTCTAGCTCAAGTTGTGAAAGATGTAAAAGTGCTCGACGGTCCCGAGGCCAGCACCTCGCTCAGTCAGAGTTGAATGTCCAGGTCCTTATTTTATCAGTGTGCACTTCTTGCTTTAGGAGACACCTAGTAAACAATGCAAATATTCCTATAGTCATATTAAAACAGTATTTTATTAAGGTCTTTCTTCTGTTTTGCAAACTAGGAATGGGAGGTGGATTTTATCTTATGTCGTTTTCATATCTCTGGAATTGATTGTGAGACTTTGGCATTTTCTTCGAGTCACATATTAGACTTACTTCCATTTGTATTATTATTTAGAAGATGTCCAGCATATTTTACCATGGGAGATGCAAGCAGTCTACTTCTGTAGCTGTTCTCAGATTAATGTGCTGAGGGGTGTTACAACATGAACATGCAAGTCTAATGAGAAAGAGATGGCCAGAAAGCTTTAGATGTCCTTGAGAAAAATAAAAGACACTTATGTCTACCTGGCTTTCTCTGCTGTCCTCCTCTCACCTGGAGGAGGCTGTCCTGCCCACAGGCAGTGGGGTCTAGAAAGTAGCTCTGACCACCTGTGTCCTTCAAAGGAGTCGACCCTCCCCCACAACCACCCCCTGCCAGGTGAGGACAGACACTAACACTGCCTTTGCTCACACTGTTACGAACCGCATTCAGAACCAGGATACTAGGCACACAAACACGGCAGTGTCACCCTCTGACAGGGATTTCAGGTGCCTCTGAGGAGGTGAAGTGTGCCACCCTGATTATCAGGCATTACTTCATAACTGAGCGACCTGATTCAGGGCCCCGGTTTTCACTCACTTCTCACATCAGCCTCCCTGACACTCAGGGCTTCCCTAGCAGCTGACCCCTCCCCAGCATTCCTCCCGCTCCCTGCTGCCCAGAAAGCACACGCCCTCAATGCCACACACAGAGCACATGTTGGTCCACACAAAATAACTCAGGAGGTGAGAGATGTAGAGGCAGCCTCTGGAGCCAACGCTGGGCCACCATTCCCAGTTGGTGGTGTCTTGTTAGAAAGAACAGGGCATCATCAGTCATCTGTCATCTGATCTCTTCATTCATGAAGTTTGGGCTCAAGGATTAAAATCACACCCCATTTCCACCTAAGTAAGGAATTTTGTGTCCTCCCACTTTACCTGCAGTGGTAGACGTTAGAATTATTTGTGTCACTCAGAGACACACAGTACAGAAACAGTTAACACATCATGTGTGGTATCAAAATTTCATGTTCTAGGGAGAAAGGGTAAGATGAAGGACAAAAGTTTAAAGGACCTCCATAATGGGAACAATAATGACAGAAGGTTGAGTAACACTGCATACACCCAGCGACCTGTTATCTAGACGATGGGCCAGCAAGGCTTGGAGACTGGTCACTTTACACTCCCCCATGGGTGCTCACAAAACAACCCTCTTGGTGATGAGGATGATGAGGATGATGGTGGTGGTCGAAGTGAAATCCTTCACCTGGAACCAAGATACCTGGGTACGTGGACTACATGAATTGACTGTTTTTTTTAAAGCGGTGGAAAGACAGGGGCCAAGTCAGAAGAAGAGGTGTTCCCTCTGTTCAGATGAGCTGAAGGGTAGAATATCAATGCTGATTAAACTCACGTAAGCATGTGGTACTCTAAATTGTATCTCCTTTATCTTAACATGTATTTGAGTAATCTATTATTAAATCCATAGTTTGCATCAGGGCATAAGATATTAGGAGAGGTTAGGCATATTGGGAAAACCTGCTCAGTAATCTGCATTTCACTAAAGCTTTTCTCATTGTGTCTTGAAGCCACCAGGGCTTCAAATGTCCTAATCTCTTTCAGAGATTATAATCTCTTATATTTTTTAATATAATAAGCTGTATTACTTTTAAATTATAGTATTGAAAAATTTCAAACACTTTATGGCAAAATAAATCATTAAAGTTTGTCTGATGAGGCAAGAGTAATATTTGCAAATCATATAGGGCTAATTCTCATATGAAATATTCCCAGTAACAAATATGGGGAGATGGTCTAATGACGATGTGGTAGTTAGCGTCTAAGACGACCCCAAGGATCTCGGCCTGCCACTGTTCACTTCCTTGTGTAATCTGTCCCATTCCATGTGGGATGGAGTTAGTGACTTGCTTCTAACACCCAGAATATATGAGAAGAGATGGGATGTCACTTCTGAGATTAGGTGACAAAGAGGTTGTGTCTTCCTCGTTGGGCACCTTCTCATGTTCACTCTGAGAGAAGCCAGCTGCGATGTAGTGAGTTACCTATGTAACAAGGAACCCATGTCTCTGGCCAGGCCCAGTGAGGCCCTGAGGCCGGGCCAACAGCCATGCGAATGAGCTGGGAAGAGGAGCCTCCTGTCGAGCCTTGAGGTGACTGTAGCCCCTCCCTCTGCCTTGACTGCAGTCTTGTGAGAGACCCTGAGGCAGAGATGCCCTTCTAAGCCACTTCCTTATTCCTGACCCCAATAAACAGTGTTGTAATACGTGTTTGTTGGTTTAGAGCAGGGAAACATTTTGGTAATTTGTTATTTAGCAATAAATAATACATATACACACAGAAAATTCATGTAAAGAGCAATGTACATGCCCAAGAAACATTTGAAAACACGTGAATGAATGAAATGCAAATGAAAGCCTGGAGAGATGCTATTTTTGATGGAAAAAAGGCCAGTTGCAGAACAATGTAGGTGGTCGATACATAAAATCCCATAGAAAAGCACAACCCCTGACCTCAGGGAGTCATGGAGACTCACCTTTCCTGAATGCTGGTACTTTTTCAATCTTGCATATTTCCCACAACATTCCTGGGAGTTAGATGGTATGATTTTCTTTCCATTTTGCAGCTAGAAAAAAAGAAAATGTGCAGAGGTTAAGTAACGTGGCTGGGGGTCATCCTGCTACTAAGACAAAAAGCAGAGACTGCCACCTCCTATGTCCATGCTCAGGCTGTATGATGCTCAGCCGCACTTCACACCAAAATCAAGAAAATCTTGCTTCCTGCTAACCTATTTCACTTCTGAAATCTGTATCCTTACCTCTGAAGCCAGGCTACTAGTCCTGCCTGTGTTTCTGCAAGTCACTGAAATTCGTTGGACCTCAATTTCCTATTCTGCAAAAATGAGGGTATGCATTTAGTTCAGTGTTTTTAAAAGTGGCATGCCCGCACAACTTCTATGATAAGGAATATGCACTCTAACAGAGGGACAGGTGTCATGCTGAGGATCTAGACTTGAAGGAGCCAGCCCCAAGTACATACATACAGAATGGGAGTGCACAGGCTTTTTCATGGACATCGACAAGTCAACCTGGAAAGAGGTTGTACTGACTGACATTCCCACCAGCAATATCACAGAGTGTAGGCTTCCCCACAAGCTCACACACACTGGGTTACTATTGTGTAACTAAATACTCTTATTGTCATCATATTTAACTGGATATTGAGGAAACTTTTTAAATTTCCCTAGTACACAAAATACTGTTTAATCATCAATCGTCATTATTTTTTACTGCAGTAAGGTCTGGTTACATATGCAGACGAGCAAACAATGAGCAATGGGCAGATGAGCCTGCTGGTTCTCCTGGTGCTACGGCATGCATGTAGGCTCCAGGTTGTGCATGTGTATATGTGTGGCCTCTGGGGGTTCCTAAGAACAGATCGTATGCCTGGAAGATTATGAATGTCTCTCTGTGAATATATGTTGAATTCAAGTTTAGCAAGGAGCCAGATCTACACTTTGTTAAGACTCTGAATGGAACAAGAGCTAGACAACAACATGCTTCTGAGCAGACTGCACTCCTGTTCACAGAATGGAAAGCAAGTATGTCTGTGAACTCACCGGCTTAAGTCAGAGTTGGATCCCTCCAGGATGTAAGGTGTGGCGGTCTGCCTAAATCTGCTTCTGAACACTGATGTTGAGGGCTTGCAGCCATCAGTTGCAGAGTCCCAAGAAGCTGCATCCTCTCAGCCACCCAACACCATTGGGTAAGTCAACTGCATGAGGAGCTCTGCACAGGGACATAAAAATCCATGAATTCCCAGCACATGCCTGACACATTTTGCATCCATCTATCCATCCATTCCCTCATACAGTTAAGAGGCGTTAATACCTAACTCTACACCATCCCTTTGGTAAAGTTTTAGGCTTCTCCAGAATGGAAACAAGGAAGTAAAGTGTGGAAAGAGTGGTGTGGTAAATTCAGATGTTAAATCTAAGAAGAGATGGCTCCTTCCCATTAAGATTTCAACCTGCTCACACCTCTTATAATTGATGATTTTAGAACATAATTTAATGACCTGGACCCTTCTCCACGTCTCTAGTTACTGTCCTCTTCACATGCATTCTCCCCTTTGTATCTATGAGGAATTCTCAATACTCAACTCACATCCCCCTGCACCTCCCCTCCAACTCAGTCTGCATCCCTCATCTAACGTGTTTCCCCACACTGCCACTGAAATTAACCTTCACAAGGTCAACATCTACCTCTTTGTCACATTTATAGATCATGAGTGTAGAAATGAATGTTCAAATGGAGACAAAAGTTTCCTTCTCTAAGATAGAATTCATTTATTTGTGTACAGACAAGGATTATATTACAATGCTATCAGTTACCTAAATGTTAGGGTTGTAAAATATTTTCCATAGAGTCAAAGTCAGATAATAGAGAAGAGTGTGCTATAGACAATGGGCTTCAAATGAAGCACAAATTTTTCTCTACATTCCATACTTTGGCTTCATCATAAGGGATTTTGCTAATAGGTTTACTGAATGGTAGCAATATTTTTTCATGGTCCTTTCAACAACCTTTTTCTTATTTGTTTTTATTTCTTTCTCAAGGGATTTCTAAGCATGCAATGAAATCACCTGAAATTATCATGTTATTTTATACTGTATCATAGTTCAATGTATTGTCTAAAAACATTGCACATTGTCTAATATATCATAATTAGGCAATGTAATAGTGCTTACTATGGTCTAATGTTTGTGTCCCAACCAAAATGCATATACTGAAACCTAACCCTCAATTAATGATATTAGGTAGTGGGGCCTTTACAAAGTGATCAGGTCATGAGGGCAGAGTCTTCATGATGGGATTAGTGCCCTTATAAAAAAGGTCCCAGAGACCTTGCTTGTTCCTTCCAACATGTGAGGACACAGGGAGAAACTGGAGCCTGCAACCAAGAAAAAGGGCCTTCACCAGAACTCTCCCCTTTTGGCACCCTGAGCTTGGACTTTCAGACTCCAGAACTGTGAGAAATAAATATTTATTGCTATAAGCCACCTAGTCTGTGGTATTTTGTTATAGCAGCTCAAATGGACTAAGACAGTGCTGAAATACAATGCTGATATTAGGGAACTCTTTTGTAGGTTTCTGATTCTTAAATCAAAATACTTACACTGCACCACAGAAACCACAGTGCTGGACGTTCTTTTGGGATGTGTCCATTCAGTAAAATAGTCCAAACTATATAATAAATACACATGAATCCAAGATAATATAAATAAATGTTTGAATTAATAATGAAATGGGTGAGAGGAATCAAATTGTCTTTATGAACAGTTCCAAATAATATATGTAGATAGGATCCCTCCATGAGGTCTACGATGATTCATTTTATGTGTCCACTTGACTGGGCCATGGGATGCCCAGATATCTGGTTAAAGATTACTTCTGGGTGTTCTGTGAGGGTGTTGCTGGATGAGATTAGCATTTGAGTTGGTAGGTTGAGTAAAGCAGATCACGTTCCCCAATGTGGGTAGGCATCGTCCAATCCATTGAGGGCCCGAATAGATAGAACAGAAAGGTGGAGAAACATAGAATTTGCACTCTCTGTCTGATTGCTGAAGTGGACATTGGTTTTCTCTTGCCCTGAGACTGGGACTTACACCAGTGGTCCTTGGGTTCTCAGGAGTGTGGACTTGGACTAGAACTACACCATCAGCTTTTCTGGGTCTCTAGCTTGTAGACAGCAGATCACGAGACTTTTCATCCTCCAAAATGGCATGAGCTAATTCCTCATAATCAATCAATCTCTTTCTCTCTCTCTCTCTCCTCCTATACATATATATATTACAGGGAAAATTTAATGCTTCACTTCTAAGGAATAGAGTAGGCCAATGGAAAATAGGTACTGTACACTAGAGAAACTCAGCAAACACCACCTTAACCCAACGATGAAGGTCAACATCTCCAGTGACATCATGTGGATATCATGTCCTCTCAGCTAGGTTGTGACAAGAAGGGCACTGCAGCTCTGTGGTATTCTTTCTGGAAACCAATAATCCTAGTTTAATCATGAGAATAACAACAAACTAAACCTGTTTCCTCAAGACTGTGAGGGTCATGAAAACAGTCTGGCAGTTCCTCAAATGGTTAAACACAGAGTTACTATATGACCCAGAAATTGTACTCCTAGGTACATACCCAAGAGAAATGAAAACACATATCTACACAAAAACTTATAAACGAATACACATATATCATCATCATTCATAAAAGCGAAAAAGTGGAAACAACCCAAATGATCATCAATAGATGAATAGCTAAACAAAATGTGGCATATCCACACAATAGAATATTTTTCAGTTATATAAATTAATGAACTACGGATAGATGATAAAACATGCATGAACTTCAAAAACGTTATGCAAAGTGAAAGAAGTCAAATATCTCAAAGCCCACATATTGTATGATTCTATTTACATGAAATGTCCAGAATAGGCAAATCCATAGAGACAGATAACATATCAGTAGTTTCTTGTGTTGAAGGTAAGTGCAAGACATAATGGCATTCAAGTACAATGGGACTTTTGGGTGATGGAAACGTCAAAAGCTCAATTATCGTGATTATTGCAAAGTCCACATATTCTTTAAAAATCATCAAACTGTACTCTTAAAATGTGTGAATTTTATTGTCTAAGTTATATTCCAATAAAGTTGTCTACAACATGAAGTTGCCCTGGTCTTCTATTGTACCACAGTGACTATCAGTCTTTTTAATAAAAATGGTCTTGACACACGTGTTTTATATAAACACAAATTTATATAAAACCATGGCTGTATCCCAGGCTTGCTGACTCTATGTCCTGTGTTCCTAAAAGCAATGACCTTCCCCCACACATGCTACTGCAGGTTGCACTTGTGTGTAAAGTCTGATTTACTTCTGATCACTTCTACATCTTCCGACTGTGGCATGGTTTGAGTGGCTCCACAACAGGGTAGAGGGCCTGGCCTGTGTGACATGATGTCAGCATTACTACTTACTTCACTCCTCTGTGGCCTCTATCACATGACTCCACTTTGGGGAGACTACACTGGAACTACCTTTCTGGGTGTCAGTACAGCAGGACTTCTCAAAGGGTCAATAGGTGCACACTCTTTACACTGACAATTCCCCTGTTAGAAGTTTATCTTCAGGATGTAGTTAAGGGTGTTAATAAGGATTTGGTTATAAGGATTGCTGTCCTGATAACTCCCTACCTTCACTTCTGGGCCTGAATTTAGGAAAGGAGGACAAATGGGAAGCAATGCCATGAAGGGACAGAAGGAAGACGAGGGAAATGTAGTTGTCAGTGCACACACACATGCACACACACTGATACTACACACACTCATACACTGAATCATTGACCAGGTTCTGTTATTACAACGCTAGAATTCTCCCGAGATAGTTTCTGAGCTAAAAGAAGACACATTCAGCTCTCCAGTGAAAATAGCCACACGAAGTGTACCCTTCAGCAGTGTACAGACACTGAAAAGATGCCATTCACACAGTGCTGATAATAGGGAACATAAGAAACACTCTGAACGCCAAATAACAAGGGGTTGTGAGACTTGATCACGTCACATCCACAGGATGGAATTCTAGTCAGACATTTAAAAAAGAGTTATAATGATGAGAGATAATTTGTTGCCTATTAGCAGTGATTCACATTATTTCCAACGTGTAGAGAAACAGACACTTTGATACCATATTCTTAGGAATATACATTAGTAATAGCATCCTGAATGTATTGTGTTAACACAAACTTTTCTAGACTTCATGGTTTTGAAAGAATAGTTTCAGGAACTTAATATAACGAGAAACTTACAAAGATATTTGCATATATATGAGCAAAGGTGTTTAGTATAGTATTATTTGTAAGAAAAAATGGTAAAGGAATGAAATTTTTATCATTAGGATGCAGGTGAAGTAAATTGTGAGGTTTCTAGACAATGAAACGCCCAGATGATGTAAAAAAATAAAAAACTAAAATTTTGTTGTAAATTAAAATGTTGTCATAGACATACATTTACATGGAAAGATGGCGATAATAAGGGTAAAAGTGTGTCACGAAGATCATAAATGGTACGGATCCATTTTTGCTTATATGGGTCTCTAGATATTTATCCAGAGGTCTCAAAGAATAAAAGTAAAAAATATTTTTGTTCCTTTTACATACAGGTTTCTCTTCAGCATGGAAAGAGGTTGTCAGTGACCCTGTACAATGACAATGGCCCAGACCTCAGAAAGCTCTGTCTGGTGGGTTTGGGTCACAGCCTCTCCTTCCCACCTTCCTGCTCCGCGATGTGGAGGCTGCAGTTCAGGCTTCTGTAACAAGGCGGCACCAACGTACCACCATCATTAACCTAAGAACTGCCTGGAAGGGATAAAAAAAATACAATATCATCCCTTAAAACTCAGCCTGTGAACCTATTCAGAAAAACTCTAATTCTGTCTGAAAATGCTGATGGGGTAAAAGAAAACTGAAAACATACACTCCAAGGCCTGCACACGATGAAACATCAAGTGGCAGTAGTGCACCTTGGCAGTGGGTGGCACGTAGGCAACGAGCAGTGCAGGGCAGGCAGGAGGTGACAGGGAAGATGGGGCGTTGCAGTGGAGTCTGGGCAGCTCTGTCCAGTGTTGTGGACAGGGGATGACAGAAAAGGTGTGGGAGAATGACTGGGCAACCTGTACAAGGATGAGGTAATGGAGGGTGAACACCACACTTCCTGGGAGGGATGCCCGCTACAGCGTGGACATATCAACCTACACTGATGAGGGAAGAGAGAACTCAATGAACGCAATGTAGATTTGGGGTCAACAGCAGATAGAATTGCTTTAATATACATGTCAATTTTCCGGACAGAATTGGTATCTTAGTAAACAAACTGTTAGATGACATTTATTATTATTGACAAAATGTCCTCTTATTCCCTGAACAAGAAAAATGGAGATGGATGCAATCTGGTGTCCAGGTGTAGGATGTCAGTTGTGAGAGTCTCAGACGAGGGGCTCAGCAAGAGGGAGGGAGGGATGGAGCTTGGGATTTTGGTTTAGTGGTTTCAGAGTTTTCTAGGATTTTCCACCAAGTGGCTGTAATCTGTCTGTATCTTTCATTTTCTGGGATATTGAAACCTGAGATTGGAATTGAGCCACAGTCTGAACTGAAGATAAATGAGGTGGGGTGACTGAACTAGAGGAGACTTAGAAACACATACACATACATACACACACACACACACAGATACACTGTCAATACCATTTTGAATCTACTTCGTTTCCCCATGAAATTGAATACAATGAATACTTTTCCAAGGTAATGAATGTCCGTGCACATACATGTGCACTAACATCTTCATCATCAAGAGGGGCTTTCGAGTGAGTACCCAGGGGCCACAATATCAGGAGAGAGCAAAATACTCATTTCTCCAGCTGTGGAAGCCCATCTTCTGTAAAAGGGAGGCTGCTCTGTGTTCTCTAGGAAGGGCAGGGGATGGAGCCTCATTGCCATTCTCCCACTTATCTGGAGAGAGGACTTAGGCTCTGTGAGCCTCAGCTTGGCCATCTGTGAAATGGGACTCAATGTACCTGATGCTTTCATCACAGAGCTGTCCTGAGGGGTTAATGAGAAAACCTGCCCAGAGTACATGGCATGTGGTGGGACTTCAATGGCCCTTTAAATGTTGGGACACAGCAGTAGGGACAGGTTAAGCCTCAGGACTAAGGCAGGCACTGTGAGGAGTCATTTCTAATTGTTTCCCATATGAGAATATACATATCTTTATGAAAGAAGCACATATCTCTCTAATATACCTTGACTTCAAAGTTTTAGAGACACAAGATTCTCTACTTTCTTGGATGTTTCAGAAGCTCCTAAGAGCTGCTCCACATCGTGCCTCTGCACAGACCCTAATCCAGTTCCTCACCTGGTGAGCTCAGTGAGAGATGGCACCAGGCCAGTGAGGTATAGTTTTGGCCTAATTGCTGCTGTGGACCGACCCATATCTTACTACATTTATAGGAAAATTCTGGACCTGTCGCAGTCACCGGTGCAGGGGTCCTCAGATCATGCATGATCCAGCCACGTCACACCAAGGTTTCAGCCTTCTGCTGCCTCCCTGAGAGTCAAAAATCCAAAAATTACCGGGGCTGGCCCCGTGGCCGAGTGGTTAAGTTCACGCGCTCCGCTGCAGGCGGCCCAGTGTTTCGTTGGTTCGAATCCTGGGCATGGACATGGCACTGCTCATCAGACCACGCTGAGGCAGCGTCCCACATGCCACAACTAGAAGGACCCACAACGAAATATACAACTATGTACCGGGGGGCTTTGGGGAGAAAAAGGAGAAAAATAAAATCTTTTTGAAAAAAAAAAATCCAAAAATTACCAGCATTTCTTTGACATAAAATTCTCCATTCTTTGATTCACTAGTACCTAACTATATATTGGGCTTAAAACTTATACTATTCCATTGGAGGTATCTCATTAAGTCTATGGCAGAAGTAAGAGGAAAAGAAGGCAAATGATTACATGGGCAATTTCAGGGGTTAAACCCAAGGTGAGATGGCTTTTGTGCATTAATTTTTAAACTTTCAAGGAACAGAAGATTTTAAAAAATTCTTCTTTGGTCCCTTCATTCCCATGCAGCCACAAGCCTTTCTTTCTCTCTCCACTCTCCTTCAGAATCAAAGTTCCAGAAAGAGTTTTCTACATTCCCTGTTAACAATCTTCTTTCCCACTGACTACTTCTGTTAGTGCACTATGGCTTCTGTCCCCATGATTCAATGAACATGATCTCACCAAGGTCACAAGTCACCTTTTTGTCACTAGGTCCAGATATTTTTTATAAACATATTAACATACTGAGTATTACTTTTAATAAGCTCCGAAAATATACATGATTGTGCAGACTGCTTCTGTCACTTAACAACAAATCTTTGAGTTTCCCAGGCTCTGGAGCATGAAGTGTTGGGTACAAATCCAAGCTGTCCTGCTCCCTAATGTGCAGTCATGAGCCAAGTCCTTATTTCCTCTGCCTCTCAATTTTTCATCTGTAAACTGGAGATTAGCAACAGTGTCTACCTCATAGGGGGTCTGTGAGCACTGAATGACTCAATACATCAAAAGCACTTGGCACATAATAAATTTTAATCATCTTTCTTTCTATGTCTTTATTGGAATTACTCTCTCCATAGCATAAAAAATAGGGTAGAGACTGACGTTTATTCACAATTGGTGACATTTGGGGTATGTTGTTACTGATTGTATTAGATGCCTGAGGCCACCATGACAAATTACCATGAACTTCGTGGTTTAAAACATCAGAAATGTGTTCTCTCATAGTTCTGAGGACAAGAAGTCTCAGATCAAGGTGTCAGCAGGCCCATGCTCCCTCCAAAGGCTTTAGGGGAGAATCCATCCTTACCTCTTCTAGTGTTCGGTCGCTTCTAGAGCAACTTGGTTTGTGGCAGCATGACTCCAGTCTCTGCCTCTGTCTCCACATGGCCTTTTTCCCTGTGTGTGTGAAATCTCCCTCTCCTTTCTCTTAGGTGAGCCCTAAATCCTAGGTGATTTCACCTCAATATCCTTACCGAATTAGATCTGCAAAGGCCCTATTTCTTATACTGGTCACGCTCACATGTGAAGGGGTTAAGAACTGGACATATCTTTTCGGGGGACACAACTCAACCCACTACAATGAGACAAGCAGGTTATTAAACTACATGTGAGATGAGATCTTATCTTTTGTAGATAAATATACAAATACATGCAAATATGCATAAATATATAAACACTCACGCAAGAAAACTTCTGGAAGAATATAATGCAGATGAAAACATTCAGGGCTTATCTTTGGTTGGTATGTCTGGGGTAATGATTTTTTCCCTTTTATACATTAACTATTTTTACCTAAAATAAATACCTATTGCTCTTTCAACTATATAAAAAAATAGCAGGGAAGCAAGACCATTCCTAGCCCACTCACAAGAAAGCCTTTAGAATGTCCTTGAGGGACAGGAAGGGAGATGAGATGTTGGGGAACACTGCTAGATTATAACAGGACACATTTCCTTCTAATGCCAAACCACAGTGATTATTATCAATATTTTGAATTCCTGCCTATTTGACTAGGAAAAGAGTTGTAACTCAATTTGATTTATTTTGTTTAGCCTTGATTAACAGTGAGGTTGAAAGTCTTATCAGACAAGAACCATCAGCGGCCACACAGAATCTGTTCAAATCTTAGTCTGTCGCTTGCTAGCACTACCCTCACTGTGCCTCAGTTCCCTGATGTTTAAAGGTGAGCAACGGCAGCTCCCCCTCATGGGTTGTGGTGAGGTTGAAGTGAGTAAGTATTGGGTTAGCACTTATAACAATGTTGGGCACAGAGGAAGTCAGCAATAAATACTAACCACTACTGAGTCTTTAATGACCGTGTTGAACAGCTAAGTTAACCAATCATGGAACTGTCTTTCCATCAGATTTCTTGGTAAATGATATAATAAATCCTATTATTGTCCTAAAAAAAAAGGAATAAGAGGATGATTGATTTCTTTTCCTCACCATCCTCAGGTGTCTCATCCTATAAAGAAATTACACCAAACTTTATCCCTTATTTAAATATGTACACATTTCATTTCCCGCTGCTTCAAATCCAACTGATCTCTATGAGATGTTCATGCTAAAGTCACGTCTTTTGTGGGAGGGGAGCCAATACATACATTTGATGAAGTACTACATGCTAGAGACATTCTATAGGTATGCTCACTTTACAGATAACCAAGATCAGGCTTATAGAGGGTAACTCACTACTACAGGGTTACACACACCTAGTTAGAGGTAGGAATGCAATTCTACTTATTTATATATATGTATATGATATTTTATAAGATTATACAAAAACACATACACATAGACACATATATAGTGTTTCAATGCCAGGAAATTCATTAATATAACCTATTGTATTAACAGAGCCAAAGAAAACAATCATATCATCATCTCCATAGATTAAGAAAAGCTATTTGACAGTACTAATGTCCATTCATGTTTTATTAAAAGTGAAGAAAATAGGAATTGGCTGATACTTTCTTAGCATGACAATATATACACACATTCCAGCCAAAAAGCCAGCAACCTATTTAATGAGGAAATACTGGTGGTCTTCCTGATAAATACAAGAATGAGACAAGATGCTAACTTATCTCCTGTAATGTTTGACATTTTGTAGGAGATATTTTACAATGTAAGTGAAAAAGCAAGCAATTAAAAGCAAAAGGAAGAGGTAAAATCTATGTTTGCTGATGATATCATTACACATTGGAAAACTCAAAGAAAAAATGGAAAAATTACACCAAACAAAAAGAGAATTTAGTAAAGCAGTTTATACCATTAACATCCAAAATCAATAGCCTTCCCATGTACAACTAAAAAAACCTAGAAGATATAATAAAAGAAAGAAAATGGCTGGACATAAACTTAAGAAGCAATGTTCAAAACCTATTTAGAACACAAAACTAGATTTTAGCAAATAGAAAAAGATATGATATTCTTTTTTTCTTTTTTTGGTGAGGAAGATTCACCCTGAGGTAACATCTGTTGCCAATCTTCCTCTTTTTATTCTTGAGGAAGATTACCCCTGAGTGAACATCTGTGCCAATCTTCCTCTATGTCGTATGTGTGATGGCTCCACAGCACGGCTGATGAATGCAGTAGGTCTGTGCCTGGGATTCAAACCCGTGAACTCCAGCCACCAAAGCAGAGCACACAGAACTTTAACCACTGGGCCACAGGGATGGTCCCAATGGTATTCTTGAGTAAGGAGACTCAATATCATAAGGATGCTAATTTCTCCAAAGTAATTTATTAATTTAATGTGTTTCAAATTAAATACCATTAGCATTTTGGTGTGAATTTAGACAATCATACTAGATAATAATTTAGTTGATTATCAGATTTATTTGGATGAAAAGACAGCAAGAATTGTCAAATAAACCCTGAAAAAGAAGCACGGTGGGAAGGGGTGGCAGCTAGTCCTAGCAGATACTAAAACATATAGTAAAGAGGGGCTGGCCCCGTGGCCGAGTGGTTAAGTCCACGCGCTCCGCTGCAGGCGACCCAGTGTTTCGTTGGTTCGAATCCTGGGCGCAGACATGGCACTGCTCATCAAACCACGCTGAGGCGGCGTCCCACATGCCACAACTAGAAGGACCCACAATGAAGAATATACAACTATGTACCGGGGGGCTTTGGGGAGAAAAAGGAAAAAATAAAATCTTTTTAAAAAAAAAAACAAACATATAATAAAGAATGTACGGTATAAGAGTGTGGTATTGTCCCATGAGTTGACAGAAAAACTAATGAAACAGAATAGAAAATATTGACCCAGGTCCAATTATATTCAGAAGTTTTGAATATGATCAAGGCAGCATTTTAAATCAGTGGAGATGTGACGGATGATTTAAGAACTGGTATTGTGATAACTAGATAACCATATGGTTAAAAAGGTAAAAAGAGATTCATTTCTCTGTCTTACATCAGGAGAAACTACAGATAGTTGAGATTTAAAAGTAAAAAAAATACATACAAGTACTAGAAGAAAACATGAATAAACACCTCTATAATCTGGAAGTGGAGGTAGCTTTCCTAACTATGACTCAAATTCCAGGCACATTAAGGAAGAAAAGATTGATAAATTTGACTACGTAAAAATAACAATAACTTTGCATGCCAAAACACATGCTAGCTAATGAAAAAGACACTGGGAAAGAGTATTTACAACCAATATCTCTAACAATGTTGATAATCCTTCTATAAATTAGTGTATCAATATAGAGTCATTAAAAACAGCAACCCTATCAAAGACGTGTAAAAAATATAAACAAGTAACAAAAAAATGCACAACGTCTTCAAATATACGAAAACAATCTCAAACTTGATTCAAGTAAGAGAGATGCAATTAAAACTACACTAAGGGGCCGGCCCCATGGTCGAGTGGTTGAGTTCGCATGCTCTGCTTCAGCTGCCCAGGGTTTCACTGGTTGGATCCTGGGCGTGGACATAGCACCGCTCATCAGGCCATGCTGAGGCGGCGTCCCACATAGCACAACCAGAGGCACTCACAGCTAGAATATATAACTATGCACTGGGGGGCTTTGGGGAGAATAAAAAAAAAGATTGGCAACAGTTGTTACCTCATGTACCAGTCTTTAACAACAACAAAAAACACACTAAGATACAATTTCTAAACTATTAGATTGGCAAATCCAAAGGTTTATCAACACACTCATTTGGTGAGGATGGGAAAATTACAACCTTTCATACATTACTCACAGGGATGCAAAATTAGGTATGATTACTGTAGTAGGCTTAACTATTGGCTTCCAAAGATATCAGGTCCTAATCCCTGAAATTTCTAAATATTACCACATATGGAAGAAGAGTCTTTGCAGATGTGATTAAATTAAGGATTTTGAAATGGGGGAGATTATCCTGGATTATTAAGGTAGGCCCTAAATGCAATCACAAGTGTCTTTTAAGAGAGAGGCAGAGATAGAATTGACACAGACAGAAGAGAAGTCAATGTGACCAAGGAGACAGAGGTTGGAATGATGCAGGCACAAACCAAGGAATGACAACAGCCACTAGAAACTAAAAGAACCAAGGAATGGATTCTTCCCCAAAGCCTTTGAAATAAACATAGCTCTGCTGACCGCTAGATTTTGGCCCAGTGAATCTAATTTTGGACTTATGGCCTCCAGAACAGTGACAGAATTAATTTCTGTTGTTTATAGATACCAAGTTTGTGGCAGGTTGTTACAGCAGCAATAGGAAACTAATACAACTACTGTGGAGAGGAATTTGATAAAATCTAGCAAAACTATATATGCCCTTACTCTTTGACTCAGAAATCCCATGTCCAGAAATATATATACAACTAAATATATACTTTACATATATTAAATATATAAATGAAATATGTATGTATATTTATATATTATAGATATTATATACATATATCTTATATATAAAGTATATATAAAGGTAAACTGGCAGTGACACAAAAAGATTATAGATATAGATATTCACTCTGGTGCTATTTGTACAGTAGTCTCCCCTTATCTGTGGTTTCACTTTCTGCAGTCTGTTACCCTCGATCAACTGTGGTCCAAAAATATTAAATGGAAAATTCTCTACATCACAATGCCTACATCATTTACTTCACCCTATCTCATCACGTAGGCATTGTATCTTCTCACATCATCATCATCATAAAGATGAATACAGTACAATAAGATATTCTGAGTGTGAGATCACATTCACATAATTTTTATTACATATAATGTTACAATTATTCTATTTTATTATTGGTTATTTTTGTTAATCTCTTATTGTGCCTAACATAAATTAAACTTTATCATACGTATGTATGTATAGGAAAAAACATGGTATATATAGGGTTCAGTACTATCTACAGTTTCAGACATCCACTGGACATCCCCTGTGGCTAAGGCGGGGACTACTGTATAGCAAAAGAATGAGAAGAACCTAAATATCCATCAATTATGTGCTGGATGAGTAAGCTTGTTCAATCACAAAACAGTATATATACTATGTAATATTAAAGAAGAATTATGAGTATCTCCACATAGAGTTATGGAGGGATCTTCAAGATATACTGTTAAGTGAAAATGTCAGTGTACACAAAGGAATGTACAGAATGGTACATTTTATCTGAAAATTGGAGAAATGTAAACATATAAAATTTTACTTATATTAAAAATAAAAGGAAAGGATTTCTGATTGGGGACAGATGGAGTAGACACATTTTTCCCTATGTCTTCTGATAGATACAGCTAAAACCTCTGGATTTTATAGGAAAAACAAAAATAAGAAGACTCTGAAAGGTAGAGAGAAAAAAGACAGAATGGCTAGGGACTTTGGGAAGCAACTAATGGCATGGCATTGAATTCCCTTCGTTTTATTTGTGCCCCATATATGCCAGACTGGATGCAGGAGAAGCAGGAGACCCAAAAATGCCAACAGGAAAAGATAAAAAGAGCTTCAAGAAAAGACAAAGAACCAGAAAAGGGGAAATCTAGAAAGAAAGAAAGCTTTTAGACAACAACTACCCTACCTCAGATAAACACCACAGAATGAAACACAGCTCCACCCCCATAATGCCAGCAAAGGCTGAGTGGGGAATGTGGATTCCCTGTTCACTTGATTGTAACCAGGCACCCCTCCCCACCCTCTGGGATGGTATCAGAGAAGACTGCATGTGGAACAGGGACTTTCATCCCTGCTAGTGGAAATGAACACAGCCCTCCATGGTGTCAGTGGAGACCACGCAGGGAGCCTGGCTTCCATCCACACCCAGTCATAATGAGGCACCTTCCTCTCCTCTCTGATAGAAAGGAAGGCACCCTTCCCCTCCTCTCTGGGCTGATGTCACCAGAAGCCAAGTGGGACAGTAGAACTATCATGACCATCCTGTGATGAGGAGGCTTCCTCCTTTCCACAGTGTCAGGGGAGGCCACATGGAGGGCAGTAAGGAAGTGTCTTCCCCTTCTTACCACGGTGGTGTCAGTGGAGGCCTGGTGGGGAGTGTAATCCCACCTCCACTAAGCAGTAACAAGTCACTCCTTCCCTTCCACTCTCATGCCCTGCCCCTCATGTAGGTAGAGGTTGCATGGGGAACCTGGACTTTTATACCCACCAGGCAATAAATGAGCTTCTCCCCCTATGGTGTCAGTGGAGGCCACATGGGGAACAGCAAGGGTATATGCTTCTTCTCTAAGCCAGGGTAGTGTAGGCGGAGGCCTGGTGGGGAGCCTGAAATCCCACAACTGCCAAATGGTAATGAGGCATCTCTTCCCCTTCCACCCCAAATCCAGTGTCAGAGAAGGCTGAGTGGGGAACCAGGACTTTCATCCCCACTTGGCTATTATGAGACTGTGATCCCCTTCCTCCACTGGCGTGGTGTCACCGAAGCCTTGCTAAAATAGATGATTTAATTAAGATCCAGAGTCTAATTACATAATATCCAAAATACCCCAGATACAGACAAAATTCCCTCTTCTATCCAAGAACTGGGAAAATCTTAACTTGAATGAGAAAAGACAATAAACAGATGCCAACATCAAGATGACACAGATTTTGGAATTACCTGACATGGATTTTGAAGGAATCATAGAAATGGCTCAATGAGTAAATACAAACATGTTTGAAAACAAAGAAAAATAGAAAGTCTCAACAAAGAAATAGAAGATACACAGAAGAAGTGAATGGAAATTTTAGAATTGAAACATTCAATAACTGAAATAAAAATTCAGTGGATGAATGAAACAGTGGAATGGAGAGGAGAGAAAAAAGAATCAGTGAACATGAAGATAGAACAGAACTTACCCAATTTGAACAGAAGGAAAACAGACTAAAAAAAATAGAGCAAAATATCAGAAACCTGTGGTACTATAACAAAAGATGTAATATTCGTATCATTGCTGTCTTGGAATAGAAGAGAAAAAGTACATGGCACAAAAAGTATTTGAAGGAAAAATGGCTGACAAACTTCAAATTTGGCAAAAGACAAACCTACAGGTTCAAAAAGCCATGCAGACTCCAAACAGGATCATCCCAAAGAAATTCATGAAACACATACATCATAATCAAACTTAGGAAAATTAAACACACAAAAAAATCTTGAAAGCAGGGAGAAAGAAATGACATAATTACCTATGAGATAAAAACAATGTGGAGGACAGAAAATTTCTCATAAGGAACCATAAAGTACAGAAGAAAGTGGCACATTTTTCAAGTGCTGAAAGAAAAGAACTGCCAACCTCAACTTTTAAACTTGCTCAACTTTCAAGGCATTGAAGATTAAAAAATCCCTCCTTGGATCCCTCATCCCCATGCAGCCACAAGCGCTCTCTCTCTCTCTCTCTCTGTCTCTCTCTTTCTCCCCCTTCAAAGTCTAGGTTGCAGAAAGAGTTTTCTACATTACGAGTTAATAGTCTTCACAGATTACTAGTATTACTTTGACACACAATTTCCATTCTTCCTTTCATTAATAGCTAAATATATATTGAACTCAAAACCCATACTGTTCCAGTGGAGCATCTCATTAACTCTAAAGTGGAAATAAGAGGGAAATATGGGAAAATTCAAGGGTTAAATCTGAGATGCGATGGCTCCTGCACATTAATTTTTATACTTTCAAGGAACTGAAGATTTTATTTTTATTCTATTGAGGTCATAATAGTTTATAACTGCGAAATTTCAGTTGTACATTATTATTTGTCAGTCACCATACAAATGTGCCCCTTTACCCCTTATACCCATCCTCCAACCCCCTTCCCCTCTGGTAATCACTAATCTCTTCTTTTTGCCCATGTGTTAATCTTCCACATATGAGTGAAATCATATGGTACTTGTCTTTCTGTCTGGCTTATTTCACTTAATAACACCCACAAGGTCCATCCATGTTGTTGTAAATGGGAGAATTTTGTCTTTTTTATGGCTGAGTAGTATTCCATTGTGTGTGTGTGTGTGTGTGTGTGTTTGTGTGTGTGTGTGTGTGTGTACACCACATCTTCTTTATCCATTCATCCATAGCAGGGCATTTGGGTTGCTTCCACGTCTTGGCTTTTGTGAATAATGCTGCAATGAACATAGGGGTGCATAAGTCTCTTTGAATTGTTGATTTCAAGCTCTTTGGATAAGTACCCAGTAGTGGGATAGCTGAGTCATATGGCATTTCTATTTTTAACTTTTTGAGAAATCTCCATACTGTTTTCCATGGTGGCTGTGCCAGTTTGCATTCCCATCAGCAGTGTATGAGGGTTCCTTTTTCTCTACATCCTCTCCAATATTTATTATTTTTTGTCTTGGTGATTATAGCCATTCTAACAGGTGTAAGGTGATATCTCAGGGTAGTTTCGATTTCCATTTCCCTTATGATGAGTGATGTTGAACATCTTTTCATGTGCCTCTTGGCCATCTGTATACCTTCTTTGGAAAAATGTCTGTTCATACCCTCTGCCCATTTTTTGATCAGGTTTTTCATTTTGTTGTTGTTGTTGTTGAGTTGTATGAGTTACTTTTATATTTTGGAAATCAACCCCTTGTCAGATACATGGTTTGAAAATGTTTTCTCCCACTTGGTAGGTTGTCTTTTCCTATGGTTCCTTGTTTACATCACTAACTTTCACTATAACTACTGTTGGATGACCTAACTGATTTTCTTGAGAATCTCTTGAAAGCACTTGGAACAACTGGTCTCAGAAAATAGCACTGCCGTTTCTCCACATGACCAAACAATAAGATGAAGGGTCATCCAGGATCCTGCCTTATCCTCACAAACCGCTCACACACAGCCACTGCAGGTCCTGCCTGCCCCACCTCCTACATGCCCTGTCCAGGGCCATCCCGTCCTCTGCACACTGCTGCAGCACTGGGCCAATCCACCCTCATCCCTCCCCCGGACTTCGGCAAGATCCCCCTAATGGTTATCCCCACAGCTCTCCTGTCCCTCTCCAGTCCATGCTCCACAGTGGCCAGAGTCACCTTGTGAGCACATGAATCAGAGCATGTAACCCCCATACTCTAACTGCCACCATCAGAAGGAACTCCAAACTCCTTATATACCCCCAAATGATGTGGCTCCTGTCTGCCCTTGGAGTTCATCTCCTACCATCTACACTTTGTCTGCCACGCTTCAGCCACTTGAGCTCGTTGTCTGCTCCTGGAACAACTGATGCCACGCACATCACAAGGGCACTGACCCAAAGGCCTGTCCAAGCCTGGCTTCTGTCATCAGGACTCAGCTCAAATGTCACTCCCTGAGAAAAAGCTTCATTGACAACTCCACCATAATAATCCATCATCATCACTTCAACTCTATTCATGTGTTCATTTTCTTCAAAGCAGTCATCCCCATATGGAATTGTCCCACTTATTGATAGGTTTACCTGGTCATTGCCAGAATGAAACTCCAGGGACCCTGCCTGTCTTGTTCTCTGAGCTGTGTCCCCAGTGCCTAGTTCAGTGCCTCACACATAAGTCACTGAATAAATATTATTTAAATGAAGGAATTGCTACCTATCTGACATTCCAGAGAGGACACAGACATTTAAAGCTGAGTGGCAGGAGAAACTGACAAAGACATTAGACATTAAAGGATTCAAAATGTTAAGAAGACCTTAGAGTTAATCTATAGCAGTGCTTTTCAAACTTGGATGAATACCTCAACCAACCAGAGAAATTGTTAAAAACGTAGGCATCTCCCATCGCACCTTCCTGGTTTTGATTCAGCATACCTAAGGTGGGCCTACGAGTCTGCAGTTTTAACAAGTACTCCATGACAATTTTGATAAAGTGCTCCATGGACCACACTTGGAAAATCATGACCTAAATATCTGGCATTTGTGTGCTATTAATTTGATGTCTGCCATGCAGAGTTCTATGACATCTGGGATGTCTCTGTTAATGTAATTACTCAAAAGTGCACTGGTCCTTTCCTCCCACCTATGACCACAGATTTCTTTCCCACATGGGATCACACTTAAACTCCAGAGTACTCCTTGGTGGTCAGCAGCACTGGGTATTGTTACCCTGCTGTATAGACAAATCTAGTGGAAGGGTAGTGACTTACCTAAGTGTCCCAATGATGGGACCTTGATCTCTTCACTCTTGCTCCAGGAATCTGTCTGCACACTTGACATCACATTTGGTTCTTCTCTATCAGCTCCTGTTTCTGAGGCTCAGAGTCCACACCCTTCTCTGATGGTCCACTAGAAGGAGAGTCAGGGGATAAGACGGCACATGGAATGGAGAAGAAAGTGACAGGATGGGAAGGCACATGAAAAACAGGAGAAAAAAGTGAGAATGTCCTTGCCTGTCCCCACTCAGTCCACTGGAAGCTGTTCAGTGACACTTGGCCTCTTCCCCAGCTCCATCACACAGCCCCCTCCCACACATGCAACGACACTGAAGCTCACACATCACGGAATTATGGACTGATCCCTGCTATCTATTACATTTCCAAGTATTCTCTCTGGTAGTCATGCTTTTATGTTAATGTCAGAGGCATCACACTAACAGAATTAAGGTTGCAAAGTTGGAATGGGGAACTAACATTGCTGATGACCTACTAGATGTCACATGCTGTAAGTTGTTATTTTTTATCTTCAAATTCTCAAAACAATGCTCTGAGGTGGCCATCATTACTTCCTTTCTACAGATGGGAGATAGGCTCAGAGAAGAACATACATGTTCAAAGTTGAGGGAGGTGTCAAATAGACACAGAGGCCAACAAGAAGGGCTAACACTGGCCAATTCTGGGATAATTTGAGTATCAAAATACGTAATGATAATAAACTCTTTGAGCAAAAAGTACGAATCTAGGTTTTCATACTGATAGAAATGAAAAGAATTAATTAATTAATGATAGAGGAAAAAGAGAAGGCTTAACCCTACATTCAAATGCTAACTAGTAATTATAGAAGGAATGACAGAATTGGAAAAGCAACAGCTGACAGAAACCATAGTAACAAGTGATTCAGGTAAGAATCATAAATGGATGCTCAGATTGCATCAAATCCCACAGCAGTCACTGAGTTACCATGGTAACCATTCTGGCCAAGTAAAGCTGGGGAAAAACAGACAATATCTACCGTGATTAGGTTCCAATATGTCTTAGGAATTGAACAGGACTGACAATACACAGTAATTAACCTCAAGTATCCTTCACAATAAAGATTCCTGGTAGCTTCAGCAATACACACATACATGCATACATACATACATACATACATACATACATGCTCTCTCTTTCTCTCTCTCCTCTTCTCTCTCTCTTTCTCTCTCTCCCCTTCCTCCCCGACTCCCGAGTCTCTCTCATCACCCAAGTTCCCAGGAATTCACTGAAGCAGATTCGCTGCAGTGAAAAGAACAAAAGCCCCACAATTTAACACAGTCATTTCTGACCACACACATAAATTTCAAACTACTTTAGTGATGGATTTTTCTGTAGATGACCTGTAGAACTGTCTCTGGGACATTCTTCCCCCTGGTTTTAGTAGACTGCCAATACTAGTAAAAGTTGACCTGGAAATAGAGGCAAATGTATATTATACATCAAGTACCTTTTCTATCTTAGAGTAGCCTGTGCTTTCAACCAAAAAGATTCCTCAATGGCTACTGTTGAACATTTGGCCACTGACAGTTCAGTGAAAATAAAATACATGGAAATTTTAATTTAAAATACTGTTATTTACAATAGCAACAAGTATGAGATACTTATGAATAATCTGTCCATGGAATGTGCAATGCCTGTACATTGAACACTACTAAACATTGCTCAGAGACATTAAAGAAGATCTAAATAAATAGAGAGACATACCATCTTCATAGTTTCCAAGACTCAGCATTGCTAAGATATCTATTTCCCTCAAACTGATCTATAGATTCAATGCAATCTCAATAAAAGTCCCAGCAGACACTTTTTTTAAAAGAAATTGACAGGATGATTCCTAATTTCATGTGGAAATGAAAAGAACCTAGACTGTGAAGAACTTTGAAAAGAACAGGGTTAGAGGATAAATGCTACCTGATTTTAAGACTCATTATAAATTTATAATATCCAAGACAGTGTGGTATTGGGGTGAAGGTAGAAATGTATATCAAAAGAACAAAATAAAGAGTCCAGAAACAGACCCACACATATATGGACAGTTTATTTTCAACAAAGCTACAAAGACAATTCAGTGGAAAAAAGTCTTTTCAATAAATGACTCTTGAAGAAATGGATATCCATATATACAAACATGAACTGTGATCCACATATAGTACTATATATAAAAGTTAACTCAAAATGCATCATAACCCCAAACATAAAAGTGAAAACTATAAAAGTTCTACCAGAAAACGCAAGAGAAAGTCCTTGTGACACTGGATTAGATAAAGATTTCATAGATGAGACACCAAAACCACAAACCATAAGTGAACAAATCAATAAACTGGTCTTCCTCAAAGTTAAAAACGTTTGCTCTTCCAAAGACACTGCTGAGAAAATGAAAAGACAAGCCACTGACTGGGAGAAAATGTTTGAAAATCATATATCTGATAAAGTATTTGTATGCAGAATATAGAAAATCTCACAAAAGTCAATAAGAAGGAAACAGACACTACAATAAATAAATGAGCAAAAGTTTTGAACAGACACTCAACAAAAAAAAAAGTACTCAAATATCAAATAAGTATATGAAAAGATGTTCAATATTACTAATCATTAGAGAAATGTAAATACAAACTACAGTGAGATACTACTACATCCCCATGAGAATGGCTAAAATTAAATAGATTGAACACATCAAGTCTTGCCAAGGTTGTGGAGGATGGAACTCTCACACAACTGCTGCTGGAAATGAAAAATGGTACGACCACTTTGGAAGACAGTTTGGCAGTTTCGTATAACATTAATCTCACATCTATCACGTGATCCAGCCATTACACTCCTAAGTATTTATTCTAGAGGAAGAAAGTCTATGTCTATGTAAAGACTAATACACAAATGTTCATAGCAGCTTTATTTATAAGAGCCCCAAATTGGAAACCACTCAAATATCTATCAACAGGTAAATGGATTAAATAAATTGAGGTATATCCATATACTAAAACACTACTAAGCAATAAAAGAAGAATGGACTATTGATGTATGCAACAAAGTGGGTAAACCAAAAACATCATGAATGAACAAAGTCAGATTGCCTCCTCAAAAAAGAATAAAACCTCTGTGATTCCCCTTAAATAAGTTTCTAGGACATGAAAACTAATCCATAGTGACAGGAGAACTATGTTTGCCTGGGGACAGGACAGTGGGAGGGGTAGGGAGGCCATGTAGCACAGAACTGAAAATCTTATGTCCTGGAAAAATAATAACAATGACATTTAAGCCTACCTGGTTATCGTTGTGGATATTGCTGGGTATCATTATAATAGGGCAAACTATAAGGTAATTATTAATTTTGAAAATACAAAATTCTTATAAATGACATTTTAACTAATACTTGAAAAATTTCTGGCTTCTTAAAATATTTCAGTATACAATGGATGACAACATGGTGACTACAGAAGAATCAATGCCAAATTGCTAGGAAGATCTTCAAGCCAATGGCTTATTTCAGCAACCATGGGAGAGAGCCGTGGGAATCACTGATTATTATTTATACAATCAGAAAATATATTAAATTTATGTACATGCATGTTAAACATGAAGACTCTTCCTCATGCTAGCCAATTTACTGCTTGCAAACAAAGAAAGCATCTCTAAAATGAGCCTAAGGGCTACTGCAAAGCAGGTAGCTGCTGACGGAATGACATTCAACCTGCTAAACCTCTTCTTTCATGAGGAGATCAAAGCAGCTTCTCTCCTTTGAGGTTAGTTTGTGAACCTCACAGGAGCTACTCTATAACATGCTTTCGTTCAGATCTATGAACTCACTTGAGCCAGACGTCATATCCCAGCAGGGATGTGACGTGTTGGGGTCTCTGAGCACTGCTGCCCTTGAATCTGTAACAGAAGCTTCAGCAGCTATGAGGACACACATCTTCAGAACCTGCCTCTGTCAGAAACCTAATACCAGCTCGGCCTCCAGCATGAAGAGCTGAGCAGGGAGAGACAGATCCAGCAATCACTATGCTTTTGTGGAGTAACGATGTGTCCTCCACCATGCTAGGCATTGGGATAGTGACGATGACATTGATAAGATTGGGTACTGACTCTAACAACCAGATGTTATAATGGGCTTTTCCCCCTCTCCTTTCCTAGACTATGCCCTAATTTAAAAAGTTGAAAATTAATACTAAGTAGCCTGAATTCATACAGGCATTCACGGTCCCGCAATAACCACGGGTCCATGAGATTGCTCGTGTGTTGTCACTGAACGCTCAAAGCGATCCTGTGGGTTAAGCATTCTTATCCTGTTTGGTAGGGAGAGGAGCTGGGGCTCAGAGAGAGTCGTCCCGTGTCTTCCTCCTGCGCCCCTGCCTTTAGAAGGAAAGTAGCTTCAAGACATCCCTGGAGCAGGACACCACACTCACTGGGGCCCATCTTTGCCTGCGAGACCAGTCGCCAGAGCAGCGACTCCCAAACGGCCAAAGGGGCCACTTAAATCTGGGACCCCTCTGTCTCCCTACACGTCAGGGCAGCTCAGCCCCCATCGCGGGAACTCACACTGTCGGCTGAGTACCAAAGACTCGAAAGCAAGATCTGTTCTTCCGGCCAGGCCACGTCTGTCTCTATATAGAAGCCGTCGCGGTCGCCATATTGACATCAGGTTTCTATGGCAACGATGACGCGCAGGCTTATCCTCCACACTGGAAGTGCTTTTGCACGCTCCTCCTCCTGGCCTTTGGTCTAAAGCAGAACACCTTCGCTTTTCAGGCTACCACCTGACCACTACCATTTCCGCATGCAAATTACAGGCACTAGACTAGGACCCCGGCAATTGGCAGAATTCTGCCCATGTTGTTGGAACAAAGCATGTCCCTGTCCTCAGGAATTTTGTTTGCTTTAAAGAGACAGTAGGGGAGTATTATTGGTACACAGAGACCCAAGGAGGTATCCTAGGGTTCTCAGAGATGAGCTAGCCCCCAGAGGATGAACATATAAAATCACATGCCATGCTAAGCAGTTTGCCATCTGTGGCAGAGAACTAAGAGACTGTCTATAATAATGTGACTTAATGATATAAACAAACAAATGTCATTTAAGAAATCTCAGAGATATTTCAGGGAGGCAGGCCTAGAATAATATAGTCATTTATTAGGCAGAAATATAGTCAATTGAACCATACATTGGTTTATTCTGGGGAATTCTTATCCACCATTCCCAATATTTTCTTCCCTGTAGAGGAACATTCATGACCAACAAACTTCCAGCCCCTCTACACACTCACTCTTTCTCTTTTGCAGGAATAACTTACCTGATTGGTGAGGTTGGAAGGAGAAATGGGGGGGTTGCATAGCCAAGACTTTCTCCCTTCAAAACTCATATAACAAGCTTCCCACAGGGAGCACGGATTCTGCTCTGCCCTCAAAAGTCGGTCTTACAATAGGCCCACAGTTCTTCTCCTCCTTTTGTGTCTCACTTGCTCACCAACAATTCCTATGTTATTGCTTCAAAATGCTTGTCTTTATTGCTTCCCCTCCCCGAAATCCACCCTTGCTCCATGTCTAAGCTGTGGACCAACTAAGAAATATTAAAAAAAGAATAAGGAAAACAATACATCACCTTGATTCCTTATCAAGGCAAGATTGGAGAAAGTAGCTTAGATTTGCTGGCAAGTGGGCTTCCCATTAATGAGCTCCAGAATTGTACAGAATTGTACAGACTTGTCCATTCAGCAGTGCTGCATTGGGTCAGTCACAAAGACCAAAGACTGCAATGCATATCTACCTGCTGTTTGGTTAAGGAGCCCTGTCTATGTGTACTCAGAGAGTGGCTTCCTTGCCAAAGGAAATCCATGTAGCAGGAGAAAGTTTTTCAGGAAAACTTTGAGAAACACTCTCAAAGTGAATAAATATCCTTTGTTCTGAATGAATACACACCAAGCCAATGTATGAGGCTTTCCCTCATGAAGCCATTTGTAGCAACACTTTCTCAGTACCTTAATTCATGTGATTTCAGTGTGATTCCATAATTATTAATGGAATCATTTTCCAATTTGCAAGACTAGTGTGAATATCATACATCATGAAAATTTTCTTTGGAAAGCCCCTCAAGAAGGAATTGATGAAATGCTCAGAAGTGTCTTCCCACACATAAACCAACACACAAACTACAGGCAAAATTATAACAAAGTCTTACCAAGCCTTCCGGGATAAGAGAATATTTATCTTAGCCAATGATAACCGACCACATAAAAAGAGGGAACATTCACCAAAATCATAATGTTTCGAATATCTATTTCTGCTTAGCAAACACCCCAAAACAATAGCCATGTATTCCCTCAGGATTTTGTGGGTTGACGGGGCTCAGCTGGGTGTTTTTCTGCTCCATGTGGTGTCTGTCACCTGGGGCTGCAGTCATCTAGAGGCACCTCTCAGCTGGGACATCCAAGAGAGCTCATTCACAAGGATGAGGATTGGTGCTGGCATCTACTGGGAGCTCAGCTGGGGCTATTGACTGGAGCACTTGGAGTCTTCTCCACAGAGCTGTCCATGTGTAGGGTTGGCAGACAGGACAGAGGAGACCTAGTTAAATTTGAATTCCAGATAAACAACGAATAATTTTTTAGTGTGTAATGTTTAATTTCATGTGTCACTTTGACTGAGCCATGGTGCCCAGATATCTGGTCAAACATTATTCTGGCTGTTTCTGTGAGGGTGTTTTGGATGAGATTAACATTTAAATAGGTGGACTTTGAGTAAAACAGATGAAGGCCTGAATAGAACAAAAGATTCACTTCTCAGGAGCAGGAAACAAGGCTGTAGCAGATGGTATTCAGACATTTTATTATGGCTTAATAACTTTAAAGCCCTTTGATATAGAAGTACTGTTTCCACCAACAAGGGAGTTTCAGGTGAAGGTTTAGAAAAGGATCATCACAGTGATTCTAATGTGGCTCTTGGTTAAGGCACCCTGGCTGATGAGGCAGGTCAAAGTGCCACAGGAGTACCCTGATCCATGGAGGAAAGACAGCTACTATTTATGAAGCAGATTGTTTTAAAGGGTCCAGCACTACGTCCTTCAAGTTAATGGAGGATTTAATCTTTATAACAACCCTGGTAGTGAGATATCACTATCCTCTCTTCACGGATGTATGTGACTCCAAAGCACATGATCTTGAGCACAGAGACGGCTGGCAAAAAGGTTGCTCCCCATGCCCACTGCCAGAACCAGTGATGGGACATGGCAGCCTGGGCACCTTTAGTTGCTGGCAGCAGAGCTTTAGAAATACTGTTTAGAAATACTGCTAAGGTGGTAAAATCTGTAGATTTTGCTTAACTAGAATGTATAAATTTTCTGTTGGTATGTAACCACAAACTTCATAACTGAAAGCTACACCCATTTAGTAGTTCACAGGTCTGTAGGTCACATGTCTGGTATGGCATGGACTGTGTTCTCTGCTCAGGGTCTCACAAGGCTGGAATCAAAGTGTCAGTGTCAGCTCCACTGAGCATTCCTCTGGGGTTTGGGGGGAAATTCCACTTCCAAGACCATTCTTGCTGCTGGCAAAAGTCATTTCCTATTGGCTGTTGAACTGCAGTCCTTGATTTCTTGATGGCTGTCACCTGGGGGTGCATTCAGCTCCTAGAGGTTATGCCAATTCCTTCACATGGCTTGTCATGTGGCTTCCTTCATCTTCCACCGCCAAGGGTGTGTTGAATCTTTCTTGTGATTTGAATCTCTGACCTCCCCTCTTGTGAACAGCCAGAGAAAACTGTCTCCTTAAGGCCTCATCTGATAAGCTCAGCCCCTCTCCCAGATAATCTCCATTTTGCCATATTACACAACATAATCACAAAAGTGCTATCTCTTCTTGTTCATTGGTTTTACCCACACTCAAAGGGGAGGGGATTATACAAGGATGAGGATCACTGGAGATCATCTTAGAACTTTGTCTACCATGTGGAGTTTCAGACCAAAAAACGAAAAAGTCATATAACCATCAACCAAGGCTGTTCAAGTTTAAACTGAGTTCTCTGACCCAAAGCTCAGGCCACTGCTATAAAGCATCATAGTGTTAGAGCTGAGGGGAGAACAAGGGCAGTGACTCACCCAAGGTTCTGTTGTCAAGGATGTGTCTGGTCTCCTGACTCTAGTCTTCTGTCCAGCATCCATGTTACTTTGCTCCATACTGTCTCTTATACCTCAGAAGCAATGGGAAACTGCTCTTCCTGCAGTGTCAAACTAAATGGTAAACTAAGAGGATAGGAAAGTATGTGCATTATTAGGAAATCATGTGATAATGTTTTTACCTTTCCCCAACTCATCTCATAACTCAGAACTGGCACCAAAGCAAATACATTATGGGGCTATATTTCAGCTCTTGCTACTACCTTTCCAGATGCTTTCTATGGCATTTATGCCCTTTGGTTTAGGTCAATGTCATCTCCCCTCTTGGAGGAATGAGGCAGGTAGGCCAGGACTGATACATGTTGAAGTCCTACTGTGTCTCATATGTACCTTACAGGTTTTCTCATTTATAACTCAGGACAGCACCATGAGAAAGGCGTCGTGAGTTCCACGTCACAGATAATCAAGTTCAGCCTCACAGAGACTAAGACTCTCTTCAGATAAGTGACAGGATTGGAATGAGGTTCCTTCTTTCAACCTCCTCACACTATAACCAGAAGATTCGCATATAGAAGATGATAATTTTACTCTTCCCTGGTATTGTGCCCTCATGGGTACATCCTCAACAACTTCTCATGTTGAGAAAGACAATGGTGATCAAATCCTGCCCTTTAGGTCAAGAAGTTTGGCTGTGGGGTCACATGAATTGGCTGGTCCCTGAGGTCCCTCCTACACCCACTGATTCCACTCCACTGACATCAGTCTTAGGCATCTGACTTGATTTGGCCAATTATGAGAGAAATATAAGAGGAAATGGAGCGTGCCCCTTTCAAGCAGAAGTGTTAAGAGTCATTGAGAGTTTCCACCAGTACTCTTTTTCTCGCTGCCTCAGCAATGTCCCAGATTTCTTGTGAGGTAGTTTAACTTGTTTAATCCTCCAATAACACTAGAATATGAGAATTTAAATGATGACAGAAATGCTTGGGAAGAGGTAAGCTAAATCACTTTTACCCAAATTTGGCCTACTAGAAGATCAACTCAAATCACATGCCCTAACTCTGAGTTAGTAGCCAGGAGAAGGTACATGTTTTACCTAAGATTGCATAGAAAGAAGTTTGCCAAGCACTAGAAGCAACATCTTCCTTTGACTCCATCGCTCTCTCCAGAAGACCCGTCATCACACTTTGCACTTCTCTGGAATTTGTCTTTAGGAAGCCATAAGAACTCACCCAATTAGTGTGCACTCCTGCTGTTAACTCTCCAAGAAGGCTCCAAAGAGGTCAGTAAAGGTATATTGATTCCATGGAAATGGAGTGGCAACTTTTCCCCTATCCCACCTCCATTAGATAACTCTACAACACAGAAGTGACACCAACTCTTTTACACAATTTGGATCTGTATGAGTTTATTTTCCTTCCTGTCATCATATTTCCAGAAGCTCTTTAGGACACAGTTATTCTGTTTAGAGCTATGTAGTTTAAATTAAAGTCATCTTAGAGTCAGAAGTTAAGAAGCGGGGCAGGAAGGAAAATAACACTTCAAGGGCTTGCTACTGGCCAGACACTGTTAGGAACTTTACATACTGTTTTCTTTTTACAACTGTTCTGTAAGTTAGGTATAAGTATCCCCTGTTATAACTCATTACTTCCTCCAGGTATGCTCTTCTAAGATTCATTGCTATGGTCTGAATGTTTGTGGCACCCCTAAATTCATAGGTTGGAATCCTAATGCCCAATGTGATGGTGTTAGGAGATGAAGCCTTTGGGTGGTGATGAGGTCATGAGGACAGAACCCTCATGAATTGGATAAGTACCCATATAAAAGAAGCCCGAGAGAGATCCCTTGCTTCTTCCACCATGTGAGGTTACAGTGAAAAGACAGCTGTTTAGGAAGTAGGCCTTCACCAGAACAGGACTATACTGGCACCCTAACTTGGATTTCCAGCCTCCAGTACTGTGAGAAACAAATTTCTGTTGTTTATAAGCTACCCAGTCTGTGGTATTTTTGTTATAGCAGCCTGAATGGAAAGACATTCATAGAGGTTAAATACATTTTCCAAGGACATATGGCTGGTAAGAGGCAGCATGGTTATTCTAATCCAGGATTGTCAGACTCTGAAGTTGGGTTCTACTCTGAAGTTGGGTTCTACCCTGAATCTGTGCACACAGGGGTAGGTAACAGCATTTATCTTACTCTAGAGTATATTTTCTCAACCTCAGCACTAACGACATTTTGGGCTGGAGAGCACTTTGTCATGGGGAGTATTGTGTGCATTGTAGGATGTTTAGCAGAATCCTTGGCCTCTATCTACAAGATTCCAGTAGCACTCCAGTTGTGACTACCAAAAATATCTCCAGATACTGCCACATGTCCCCTGGAGGCAGGGAACAAAATCACCCATTTGAGAACCATTGTTCTACATATACATTTCTAGTAGATAATGGAATGCATGAGCCTTGAGCCTAGAGAAAGGTCTGAGATGAAGACATGGCTTTTGGCCTTGTGAGGCCTGGCATATAATAGATGTCCCATAAATATTTGTTAAATAAATGCAAATGGCTTATAGAATTGAGTCATCAATTTTTCTACTCTTATATCAGTTCTTCAAACTTAAGTAAGATCATTCTTATAAACTACACCAAAATCTTGAATTTCAACTCAAGATTTATTGCTTAGCTCTTGTTTAACTTTGTAAAAGGAATGTGTTTGAAGTAGTATAACATGGAGAAATTGGTTACACTACCACCAGGTAAAGCCAGAGCCAGAAGTAGTTTCAACATCAAGGAGGCTGAACAAAAGAATGAAGGCCCATTGAAGCCTACATTTCTAGGTCAGACACCATGCTATGTACTTTAATTACATTAACATATTTGATCTTCACAACAGTCCTTTATGGTTTTATCACCACGTATGGATCAGAAATTCAAGGCACAAAGAGGTTAAGAAACTTCTCCAGGGTCACATGGCTAGTAGGTCGCAGAGGTAGGGCTCTACCCAGAACTGTATGGTGTCAAAGCCCACGAGTACTAACCACCCTCCTACCATGCAACAACATATATTTCTAGAGCCTCACTCGGGGCCTGGCACTCTGAATTTTTGTTTAACTCAATTGTACTAAATGTAGTGACTGAACATAGAATTCTGCTGGGCCTATAGCATCACTGTTAACATAATTTCCTGGCCTTACATGGAAAAGTATTTCCCTTCTAGAAACTCAAAGTGTTTTCCCGGAAGGAAATGACTATTATCTGCCCCAGACCTAGGTGGCCAAGAGAAAAGGATGGTGTGATCCTCTTTGACAGATGAGGCCACATGGGGTGAGGTAACTTATCCAAGGTCATCCCAGAGTTATGAGCTGAGGCCTGCCACCAGGATCCAGGGAGATCTTCTGGCTGATACTGCAGCGTCTTATCCAAAATACACAGAAATAGCTTTTGATCCAATGTAGCACCTCACCTTTCAAGGGTTCAGTGGAAAAGTGCTTTTCTGAAGTTATCTGCAGGGAGAAGTAATGGAACATGACAGCAGATGGAACAAGAAGACAGAGGGCAATGATTTTCTTCCTTTTCCCCAACTCTGCCAGGGGAAGAGAGCAGAAAATAGCAGATTTCCGGGGGCTCTGTCTTTGTCCCCTTTCCTACCCCTTTGCCTTCACCCTTTATGACAGTAGAGGAATGTAGACAGAAGTCAGGAATCTGGGGCTCCTTGAGAGGAGGACAGAAAGAAGGGAAGTGCCTGACAACCAGTATGGTGCATCAGGAAACACAGGTACTGGAGCCCATGCCTTGGGAGTTGGTTCATCCACTAAACTCTCAGTCTCCACCTGTTTCTGTTTGCAGTGCCATCACTCTAACACATAGCAATGAAGCTCACACGTAACACAAATATGTATTTTCTAAGGGAGGCTAAGAGGGGTGAAGTAAGTGACTTACCCATGAGACGTGAACATCACAGAGTTACTGTTTGGGGTCTGGTATTGGGACCCAGGGAGATCTCCTGTCTCTCTTGTTCCAGTGTCCTGTCTAGCTGACAGAGTATGAGGTTTTGATCCTACCCTTCAGGAGCTCAAAGGAAACACTCTTCTCTCATGTAAAACAAGGGGATAAGATAAATGGACAGGAAAACATGGGTAATATGGAAGGGGGTGACTTTATTCTCTTACCCCAAACTCCATTCATGGGGTACATGACTCCATTGAATGGAAATGGTGTAATCACCTTCTTCCCTTCCCTCAGCCCCGTCAGGGCACTCATTCCACCACATAGAAATGATATTGACTCACGGCCAAAATACAAACATGTGTGTATTTTCCTTCTTCTCTCCACATGCTCTCCAGACCATGCTTCCCCTAAAATGTATTCACATCTATAGTTCACAGTCTCCTGCCCCCCCCACTACTAGTGGGGTAATACTCCACTAGGTTCCTGACTCTTGGCAGATCCATCCTTAGAAAGTGTGAGTCCCTCTTCCTTTTCCCTTCAAATGTACCACTCAGCCTGTCTTTGCAGGCCCACTGAGGCTGGAAGAAAAAGGGGCCAAGGCCCCCAGTCAGACAGCGACTGTGCAGTCCCCACATTCCTGGGGCCTTGGAGGCCTCCTTATGAGCATCTTTCTGAGCCTGGTGGATCAGTCCAGGAGAGCAGGCAGGTGGCAGGGTACTAGTTTGGGGGGAGGGCTGCTTCTGGACAAGAGTTGGAACTGACGGGTTCTGTTCAGTCCAGTAGTTTTAGACATGGAGAGAGTTAGTCATAAATTAAGGCAGATCACGGAGTAGATTGTTTTTCTAAGAGAACTCATTTAAGGCCTCCTTGCAAAGTGAGGGGAGCTGTCTCTATTGAGGGCTGAGCAAAGGGCTTCTGAGAAATCACTCCTTCTCTCTGGGAGTAACTGGGGAAGAGGATGGAAAGAGAGCCCTTAGATGAATTCTTTCCTCAAGGGTCCTATTGGAATAGAAACCTCAAGTCCAGCACAATCTACCCAAAGCAAGAGTAAAGTTTTGTAGTGAAGCCCAGAAGGAGATAACCACAAATAACAAAGCAGGGGTTGGATGCTTTCAATGAAAGCTGCAGCATTTCTCTTCCTTTTTGATGTGTTGGCAGAAATAAATCCCGTCATTTTTTCCCATGTTTTATATTGTGGCAAAATACACATAAAAGTTTATCATTTTAAAAATTCTAAGTGTATAATTCAGTAGCATTAAGTACATTCACAATGTTGTACAAGCATTAACACTATCTAGTTTCAGAATTTTTCAGCACCCCACAGGAAACCCCACATCAATTAAGCAGTCACTCCCCATTTCCTCCTCCCCCCAGCCTCTGGCAACCATACTTCTGCTTCCCGTCTCTATGAACTTGCCTATTCTGGATATTTCATATAAGTGGAATCATACAAACGGCCTTTTGCATCTGGCTTTTTTCACTTAGCATAATGTTTTCAGGTTCATCTGTTGCAGGAATAAATGAAGACCACTCAAATGAGAACAAGTGAAGGGTATTTCTTTCAGACTTTGCTATAGCAAAAATGTCTGCCACTATTCCTTGCATTTGGCAGAGACTCAAAGGCAGGCAGGGGAATGTAAACGCTTTACACTGCAATAAAGGGTAAGGCTTCAGGTATGCCCTGATGGGAGGCTGTTGGCTTGGATGAGTTGGAGGTAGTCTAACTAGAAGCAGAGCTTTCTATGTGATTGGCTAGGAGAGAATATTGGGCTTTCTCTGGTTGGTCCTAAGTTGGAAGCAGGGGCAAAAATTAGAGAAGCTAGTAATTATTATGTCTTGACTGTTTGGGACCAATTGCTACAGAGGTTGTAGTTTGGCTCCTTGGATTGGTTGCTGCAGATTGTGGGCCAGTGTTCTATATTTCTATACAGTCTGGCCATTGTCCATCTTCATATTCAGTCTCTCACCACACTGTAGCATATATGAGTACTTCATTTCCCTGTATGACCCAATAACATTCCATTGTATGAATATATCAAAGTTGGTTTGCCTATTCATCTGTTAATGGACATTTGGGTGGTTTCCACCTTGTGGCTAATGTGAATAGTGCTGCTATGAACTTTCGTGTACAAATATTTGTTTGAATAATTGTTTTAAATTCTTTTAGATATACACCTAGGAATGGAATTGCTAAGTTGTATAGCACTTCTATATTTAACTTGTTGATGATCTGCCAAACTGTTTTCCATAGTGGCTGCACCATTTTACTTTCCCATCAGCAATGTAGGAGGCTTCCAATTTGTACACATCATCATCAACACTTGTTATTTTCTTTTTTTAAAAAAAATGTGGCCATTCCAGTGAGTATAAAGTGGTATTTCTTTATGGTTTTGACTTGTATTTCCCTAATGACAAATGATATTGAGCATCTTTTCACATTTTGTAGATCTTTGGAGAAATATTTATTCAAGTGTTTTGCTCATTTCGTTAATTGATGCAAAATCCACCTACCATAAAACTACCCATTTTAAAATGTACAATTCAGCAGCATTTATTACATTCACAATGTTATGCAATCATCACCTCTATCTAGATCCAAAATATTTTCATCACCCAGAAAGGAAACTCTGTATTCATTAATCAGTCCCATTTTCTAGTCCCTGACAATGATTAATCTGCTTTTTGTCTCTATGAATCTACCTATTCTGCATATATCATATAAATAGAATCATACAATATGTGACCTTTTGCATCTGGCTTCTTTCACTTAGCTTGTTTTTGAGGTTTATCCATATTGTAGCACATATAAGTACTTTATTCTTATGGCTATGTAAACACTACATTTTGCTTATCTATTCACCAGCTGATGGATGGTCAATTCTATTCTTGCAACCCTAGGATTCACCCAGGAGATTTTGAAGGGGGACAAACCAGACAACTCCTAGGTGACCCCATTCAACTTACACATATAAATTATTATTTGCAAAATAAAAAGAACATAAGGATGCACAAAAGAGTATTGCATGTATCAGAGAAGTTATGGAAAAAAACTTAATATCCATAATACAACATGGACAAATTAATTAAGGCACATTCATGTAAATAATTGGATGTCATGCCACCATTAAAAATAAATTAAATTTGAAATAGAAAATGATTTTCACTTATTAGATTGGTTTGGCAAAATTTTTTTAAAAGATTGATGATATCCTGTGTTGTTAAGGGTGTAGAAAAACAGGTACTTTCACACACTGTTTGTAGGAATACAAATAAATGTAATCATTTTGGAGATCAAACAAGTGATAATTATTAAAATTTAATGATGTATCCAATTGAAAATACAATTACATTTCTAAGAAATTGTCAGACAGAAATATTCCCACGTGTTCAAAGACATCTGTAATCAGATGTTGTGTCAATCAGGATTCTCCAGAGAAATAAAACCAATAGGATATATATAGATATGTATAAGAGGAGATTTATTATAGGAATTGGCTCACTGCAGTTATGGAGGCAGGGAAGTTCCACAATATGCCATGTGCAAGCTGGAGAATTAGAAAAGCCAGTGGTGTAATTCAGTTCTAGTCTGAAGGCCTGAGAATCAGGAGAGCTCATGGTACAACTCCCAGTTGGAGGCTAAAGGCCTGAGAACAGTGAGGCTGAATTCCCGGAGTGCAAAGGTCCAAAAAGCAGGTGTCCCAATGTCCAAGGACAGGAGAAGATGCATGTCTCAGCTCAAGAAGAAAGAGAGGGAATTCACTCTCTCTCTTTTTTTTTTTTTTTGCCTTTTTGTTCAACTTGGGTCCTCAAAGGACTGGATAATGCCCTCTCACATTGGTGAGGGCTTATCTCTTTTTTCAGTCTTCTGATTCAAATGCTAATCTCTTCTGGAAACATCTTAACAAATGCACCCAGAAGTAATGTTTCACCAACTATCCAGGCATCTCTTACCCAGTGAAGTTGACAGATAGAATTCTCCATCACAGATACTAACTGAGCTTGAATCTAGTAGCAAAAGAATGGGAAAAGAATGTCTATCACAAACCCTTAGCTAGACTAAGAAAAAAAGGAGAATACTCAAATAAAATCAGAAATGATATGACAGAAATACACAGAATCATAAAAGACTACTATGAACAATTATATGCCAACAAATTACATAATATAGAAGAAATGAATGCATTTCTAAAAACACACAATCTACCAAGACTCAATCAGGAAGAAGCAGAAAACCTGAACAGATCAATAATGAGTAAAGAGACTGAATCAGTAACCAAAAACCTCCCAACACAGAAATCTCCAGGGCCAGATGGCTTCACTGGAGAATTGTACCAAACATTTAAAGAAAAGTTAACACCAATCCTCCTCAAAGTCTCCCAAAATATTGAGGAGGGGGGAATACTTCCAAACAAACTCATTCTATGAGACAGCATTACTTTGATACTAAAACCAGATAAGGATACCACAAGAAAAGAAAACTATAGACCAATATCCCTGATAAATATAGATGCAAAAATTCTCAATAAGATATTAGCAAACCAAATTCAAGAATACATTAAAAGGATTATACACCATGACCAAATGAGATTTATACTTGGGATGCAAAGATGGTTCAACATATGCAAATCAATAAATGTAATACATCACATCAATAAAATGAATGATAAATATAAATACGATTATTTCAATAGACACAGAAAAACCTTTGACAAAATACAACATCTTTTCATGATAAAAACCCTGAACAGACTTGGTGTAGAAGGAACGTACCTCAACATATTAAAGGTTATATATGACGAACCACAGCTAACATTACACTCAATGGAGAGAAATTGAAAGCGTTTCATCTAAGATCAGGAAAAAGACAAGGATGCCCACTCTCACCACTCCTATTCAATATAGCTAGAGCAATTAGGCAAGACAAAAAAATAAAAGTCATTCAAATCAGAAAGGAAGAAGTAAAACTGTCATTACATGCTGATGATATGATTTTATATAGAGAGAATCCCAAGAGAAATGTCAGAGTCATGGCAGAGTGAGTTGCTCCTTTTGTCCCTCCCCTCTAAGTTACAACCAGTAGGACATCCATAAACCAACAAAAGACTCCCTGCACAGCACACATGAATGCTTAAGGAATCCATATATCTAAACATCTGAAGGCAGGTTCCAGGAACCATGGTGGCATCCATGACCCAGCTACCTCTTCCCTTGTGGCAATGGTGGTAGAGCCTGCAACCCCAGCCAAGTTGGCAGTGGTGGTGCCAGCACCCCCAGAAAACCTGTACAGGTAGCACATGTGGTAGCAGCACTCAAGCCTACGGAGAGCCAGGTAATGCAACTGCAGAGCCCACAACCACAATTTCCCCCAGCTGCAGCAGTGTCTGCAACTCTGGTTTTGTCACTCATGGCAGTGGTGCCTGCAGACCCAATGAACTCAAATATGGTGGAGGTGCCTATGACCCCAGCTCCCATCACACCCTCCCATTACCTCCATCACAGTGGGGGAACCCAAAACCCAAGTAACTGTGGAAGCAGCAGAGGAGCTTTCTAGTCTTGTGACCCAGGTGGAGATGCCTGTGACTGCAGTAACACTGTAAGCAGTAGGGCACCAGCAACCTCAGAGGAACAAGCAACACAATAAGGGCACTGATGGAACCTCCAGCAGAGGCAGTGGAGGGTGGAAAGTGCAGGCTCTCAAATACAAAAAGAAGCAGCTCAGAATCAAAGTAAACAAAGTTTTACCTAAATAAGAAAAGTGTTTGCTACTACATATAGGCCAGCAGAGAAAAAACTCATCAATTATCATGAAAAACTATGGTAACATGGTATCACAAAAAGGAAATGACAATTCTCTAGGAACCAAACTTGAAGACACATAAGATTGCAATATAACTGAGAGAAAATTTAAAATCTTTCATAAAGAAACTCAATGAGTTATAAGAAAACTCAGAAAGACAGTTCAATGAACTCAAGAATAAAATTAATGAACAGAGGGGTACTTCACCAAAGAGACTGAAACTCTAAATACAAAAGAACCAAACAGAGGGCTGGCCCCGTGGCCAAGTGGTTAAGCTCGCGCGCTCCGCTGCAGGTGGCCCAGTCTTTTGTCAGTTTGAATCCTGGGCGCGGACGTGGCACTGCTCATCAAACCACGCTGAGGCGGCATTCCACATGCCACAACTAGAAGGACCCACAACTAATAATATACAACTATGTACCGGGGGGTTTGGGGGAGAAAAAGGAAAAAAATAAAATCTTAGGAAAAAAAAAGAACCAAACAGGAATTCTGGAACTGAAGAAAACAATAAATTAGATGAATAATAAAGTAGAAAGCATTGGAAATAGAGCAGATCATATGGAACAGAGAATTAGGAAGATTGAAGATAGAAATCTAGAAATGATTCAGGTGGAAGAGAATTGAGATTTGTTTAAAAATGGAGAAATTCTATGAGAAACAGCCAACTCATTTAGGAAAAGCAACATAAGGAGTACCTCAGAAGGAGAAGAGAGAGAGAAGGGAGCAGAGAGCTTATTTAAAGAAATAATAACAGGGGCTTGCCCAGTGGTGCAGCAGTTAACTGCATGTTCTGCTTTGGCAGCCTAGGGTTCACCAATTCGGATCCCGGGTGTGGACATGGCACCGCTTGGCATGCCATGTTGTGGTAGGCGTCCCACATATAAAGTAGAGGAAGATGGGCACAATGTTAGCTCAGGGCCAGTCTTCCTCAGCAAAAAGAGGAGGATTGGCAGCAGTTAGCTCAGAGCTAATCTTCCTCAAAAAAAAGAAAAAGAAATAATACCAGAGAACTTCCCAGACCTGGGGAAGAAACTGGATATATAAGTACATGAAAATAATAGAACACCTAGTTTTGTCAACACAAAAAGGCCTTCTCCAAGGCACATTATATTTAAACTGTCAAAATCAATGACAAAGAAAGAATATTAAGGGAAACCAGAGAGACAAAAACAATAACCTACAAGGGAATCCCCATTGGGCTATCAGAAGAATACTCAACAGAAACTCTACAGACCAGGAAAGAGTGGAACAGTATGTTCAAAATACTGAACAATAAAAACTGTCAGCCAAGAATACTCTACTGAGCAAAATAATTTTTCAAATATGAAGGAGAAATAAAGGCTTTCTCAGACAACAAAAGCTGAGAGAGTTCATTGCCACTAGACCTGCCTTACAAGAAATCTTGAAAAAAGCTCTCTGATCTGAAACAAAAAAGCAAAGGTATACAAAGCTTTAACCAAGGTAATAAATGAAATAAGAAAACTACAACTCTATATCAGAATAGGTTAGTAAACACTTGATTATAACATAAAGGTTAAAGGGAAAGGAAGCATTAAAATTAACTAAAACCAGTTCAATTTAGTAAAGAACTCACAATACAAAAAGGGATAATTTGTGACAACAAAAACATAGAAAAGGAAGAGGAAAAGGACAAAATTTGCATAGGCAAATGAAGATAAAATTCTATCAGCAGAAAAAGGAGTAGCTCATCTATGGGATCTTTTATACAAACTTCATGGCAACTAAAAAACAAAATTTGAAAGTAGAGTCACAAAACATAAAAAAGAGGAAACTGAGAAACATCGCAGAAAACCACTAAACTGAAATAGCACAGAGAAACACAAGGAAAAAGAAACAATGGAAATATAGAACAACCAGAAAACAAAAAATGAAATGGCAGTATTAAGTCCTCATATATCATAATCACCCTAAATGTAATGGACTGATTTTACCAATCAAAAGACACAGGGCGGCTGGATAGATTAAAAAACAAGACCCTACATAATGCTGCCTCCAGGAGACCCATCTCAGCTCTAAAGAAAAACGTAGGCTCAAAGTGAAGGGATGGAAGATGATACTTCAAGCAAATAGCAACCAAAACAGAGTGGGTAGAGCTACACTTATATCAGACAAAACAGACATGAAGCCAAAAAAGATAATGAGACAAAGATGGACATAATATAATGACAAAAGAGACAATTATCAAGAAGACATGACATTTATTAACAAATATACACCTAACATAAGAGCACCAAAGTATATAAAGCAACTATTAACAGACCTAAAAGGAGAAACTGACAGCACCACGATAATAGTAGGGGACTTTAATACCCCATTTACATCAATGGATAGATCCAGACAGAAAGTCAACAAGAAAACATTGGCCTTAAATGAAAAACTAGACCAGATGAACTTAATAGATCCATAGAGAGAGAACATTCTATCAAAAACAGCAGAATACACGTTCTCTCAAGTGCATATGAAACATTCTCAAAGATAGACCAAATGTTGGGGGGAAAAAGTCTCAATAAATTTAAGAAAATTGAAATCATATCAAGCATCTTTTATGCCCACAATGCTAAGAAACTGGAAATTAACTACAAGAAGAAAGCTGGAGAAGACACAGAAGCTGGAGAAGACTAAACGATGTGCTATTGAACAACTGTTGGATCCATGAAGAAATCAAAGGAAAAATCAAAAAATATCTGGAGTCATAGCCAGCCTGGTGGCATAGTGGTTAAGTTCACACACTCTGTTTCAGCAGCCTGAGGTTCACAGGTTCAGACCCCGGGCATGGACCTACACACTGCTCATCAAGACATGCTATGGTGACATCCCACATACCAAAAAACAGGAAGATTGGCATAGATGTTGGCTCAGGGACAATCTTCCTCATCAAAAAACAAAACAAAAACAAAAACCTGGAGACATATGAAACGGAAAACACAGTATACCAAAATATATGTGATGCAGCAAAAGCAGTACTAAGAGGGAATTATATAGCGATTCAGGCATACCTCAAGAAAGAAGAAAAATCTCAAATAACAATATAACACTACACATAAAAGGACTAGGAAAAAAAAGAACAAACAAAGCTGAAAATCAGTAAAAGAAAAGAAATAATAAAAATCAGAGTGAAAATTAAGGAAATAAAAACTAAAAAGACAACAGAAAATATCAATCGAACTAAAAGCTAGTTCTTTTAAAAGATAAACAAAATTAATAAATCCTTAGCTAGACTCACTAAGATAAAAGGGATAAGGCTTAAATAAATAAAAACAGAATTGAAAGGACAATTACAATGAATACAACAGAAATACAATGGATTATAAGAGAGTACTTTGAAAAGCTATACGCCAACAAATTGGATAACCTAGAAGAAGTGGAGAAATTCTTAGAATTATACAACCTCCCAAAACTGATTCAAGAAGAAACAGAGAATCTAAATAGACCAAGTCTAGTAAAGAGATTGAAACAGTAATCAAAAACCTCCAAAACAACAAAAATCCAGGACCAGATAGCTACTCTGGTGAATTCCATCAAACATACAAAGATTTGCTACCTATTCTTTGCAAACTATTCAAAAAATTGAAGAGGAAAGGATGTTTCCTAACTCACCTTATGAGGTCAACATTACCCTGATACCAAAACAAGACAAGAACAACACAAAGAAGGAAAATCATATGCCAAAATCATGATGAACATAGATGCAAAAATCCTTAACAAAATATTAGAAACTTGAATACAACAGTACATTAAAAGGATCATATATCACAATCAAGTAGGATTTATTCCAGGGATGCAAAGTTCAATATGTGCAAATCAATCAATATGATACACCACATGAACAAAATAAAGAATAAACATCACATGATCATCTCAATAGATGCAGAGAAAGCATTTGATAAGATACAGCATCCATTTATGATAAAAACTCTCAACAAAATGGGTATAGATGGAAAGTACCTCAAAATAACAAAGACCATATATGACAAACCCACAGCTAACATTATACTCAACAGTGAAAAACTGAAAACTATCCCTCTTAGAACAGGAAGAAGACAAACACGCCCTACTTGAGTCTTCGCCAGAGCAATTAGGGAATAAAAAGACATAAAATGTATCCAAATTGGAAAGGAAGAAGTAAAACTGTCACTATTTGTGGATGGAATGATTTTATAGATGGAAAACCCTAAGGAATTCACCAAAAAGCTATTAGAAATAATCAACGGACACAGTAAAGTAGCTAGCAGTGTACAAAATCAACATACGAAAATCAGTTTCATTTCTATACACTAACAACAAACTATCAGAATGAAAAATTAAGAATACAATCTCATTTGTAATCACAACAAAAAGAATAAAATACCAAGGAATAAACTTAACCAAGGAGGTGAAAAGTCTGTACACTGAAAACTATAAGGAGTGAAGTCAACATAATGGTGGAGTGAGCTCTTCCTTTAGTCTCTTCCTCATAAGATACAACAAAAAGGACACTCACAAAGCAACATAGAATATTCACACAACACAATAGACATTTTAGAGATCCACACAACCATCCATCTGAAGGTGTATGTGCTGGACACCCTAGAGGCAGTGGAAGGAGGTAAGGGGGTCTCCTCTCCCTCCCCAAACAGCAGTGATCTAGGACACAGAACAGCATGCAGATCAGAGAGGAGAAGGGGGAAAGGGTTGCCCTCCACAGGAACACCTTCACTTTAGGAGTTGCATCCCAGCCCATGGGAATGCTCCACACTGAGGAGGCTAACCAACTGTGGGGATGTCTTCACCAAGCTGAGCAGCTCAGGAAGAGACACAGTGAGTAGAGAGCAGGAGAAGCCTCGGGATCATGCACATGAAGAAAGTGCCCCTTCCTCTGCCTGGTGCATCTGCTCAGCTGGTTGGACATGGTAGGGGACCCCCATGAGAGTGCCTTCATGCCTAAGTGTGTAAGGCAGTGGTGGCCAGGGGGCAAACACAGACAGGCCCTGTCAGCACAGTCCCAAAGGAGAGACACAGCTAACAGGAATCATGGCTGGCTCAGAATATACAGCTTCTGCACCCCCCAACAGTGGTGGCAGGTGGAATCTGCAACCAGATATTACCATTATGTGATGGAACAAATCCACTCCATCAAATAGCATGTAGAGGTTTATTAACAATCGAGGCCAGAAGGAAAATGAGAAGTACCTAGAAATCAATCCTGAAGTCACAGAAATTTACGATCTAAATGACAGAATTCAAAATAAGTATCATAAAAAAACTCAACGAGTTACAAGAAAATTCAGAAAGACAGTTCAATGAAATCTTGAATAAAATTAAGGAACAGAGGATATTCTTCATGAAAGATATTGAAACTATAAAAAAACACAACAAGAAATGTTAGAGATAAAAGCACAATGAATGAGATAAAGAAAAATCTGGAGTCATTAAGTAACAGAAGTGATATCATGGAGGACAGAATTAGTAATTTAGAGGACAGAAATATAGAAATGCTTCAGATGGAGGAGGAGGGAGAACTAAGACTAAAAAAACAATGAAGAAATTCTCCAAGAAATATCTGATTTAATTAGGAAATGCAAGATAAGGGTTATAGGTATTCAATAGGGTGAAGGGACGGGAGAAAGGAGCAGAGAGCTTGTTCAAAAAAACTAATAGTTGAGAGTGACATCAGCAACATGGTGGAGCAAGCAGTTTTCTTTGTCTCTCCCCCTTCGAACTACAACTAATTGGACATTCATCGTTCAACAAAGGATATCCACATAGCACCTCAGGATGCCTGAGAGACCCACACTGCTATACATCGCAAAGTGGATGGACTTCACCCTGGGAGGAGGTGGAGATAGGTGAAAACTCTCTGACCCCCAGACAACCTAGTACCTGGAAGTGACTCTCTACCAGCTGATATGCTCATAGCATCCCCACAGCACTGAGGGCGGGCGTGCACTTGCATTGGTGGGGTGACTGTGGAAACAGGTGACTACAGCCCTAAGCACCCTATGATTGCTCCTTAGCCCAGTGGGAAAATCCTCGGTCCCACAGCAGCTGCAGGGCAAGCCTCTACTCAGCCTTAGTGGAGATGCCCCATCCAGCAATCAGAAGGCTGGGAGGCCCTGAAACAAAAGGGGCTCGGCCAGCTGAGCAACCTGTCAACTGCATTTAACACACACAGTCCCCCAAGAGAGACCCAGCGGGACTGTGTGAGCAGGCAGTGACAAGTTGGAGCCCCAGCGTGACTGCTCCTTGGTC
>NC_060276.1:41140529-41172465 GCF_021613505.1 Equus quagga
TCCTTGGTCCAGGGGGAAAATCCAGACTCCCACAGCAGCTGCAGGGAAATTCTCTACTCAGCCTTAGTGGAGAGGCCCTACCCAGCAATCAGAAGGCTGGGAGGCCCTGGGGCAGAAGTGGCACAGCTGGGTGAGCTAACCACAGGCTGCATTAGCTACCCATAGCTCTGCTGCAGCCCATAGTGGACCAGTGAGGTTCTGCGGGATCTGACAGTGGCAGAGCTGCAAGGCTAGGTGAACCTACTCCTGGCCACTGTGAAAGCCCATAACACTGCTTCAGACCCTAAGGAGGGAGCATATCTAGGCAGTCTGCCAGAGTAGACACCAGCAACCCGTGGCCCCCTTGTGATTGTTCCCACAGCTGACAGGAGACCCCACAGGGCCACTGCGATCATGAGGAGGGGCCCAGGCTCTCTCAGGAACAGCTGACAGGGATCCTGATTGGGGAAGATTACACAGCTGCTGCCCCCTCCCCCACCAGTAGAAGCAAGTGGAAACAGTAACCAAACTCTGTCTATCTGTGGAGGCACAAATACACGCCATAAAGCAGTATGAAAAAATATACTAAATCTCCAGAACAGAAGGAAAATGACAAGTATGCAGAAAACAATCCCAAAGACACAGAAATCTATAACCTAAACGACAAAGAATTCAAAATAGCTATCATTAAAAAACTCAATGAGCTAAAAGAGAATACAGATAGATAACTCAACGAGTTTAGGAGCTATGTCACAAAAGAGCTTGATACTATAAAGAACCAATCAGAAAAGTTGGAGATGAAGAACACAATGGAGGAGATTAAGAAAAATCTGGACTCTCTGAGGAGTAGGGTCAATAATATGGAAGAGACAGAATTAGCAATTTTGACGACAAATATAGAAATGCTTCAGATAGAGGGAGACAGAGAACTAAGACTAAAAAGAAATGAAGACACTCTCTGAGAAATATCTGACTCACTTAGGAAATGCAACATAAGTATTATAGGTATCCCAGAGGGAGAAGAGAAGGACAAGGGGGCAGAAAGCCTGTTCAAAGAAATAATGGCTGAGAATTTCCCAAACCTGGGGAGAGAGATGGAACTCCATGTAACAGAACCTAATAGATCTCCAAACTTTATCACTGTAAAAAGACCAACCTCAAGGAATACAGTAATGAAGCTTTCAAAAGTCAATGACAAAGACATAATATTAAGGGTATCAAGGCAGAAGAAAATGACCTAGAAAGGAGCCCCCATCAGGCTGTCAACAGATTTCTCAACAGATACCTTACAGGCTGGAAGACAGTGGAATGATATATTCAAAACTCTGGAGGACAAAAACTTGCAGCCAAGAATATTCTATCCAGTGAAAATATCCTTCAAATATGAGAGAGAAATAAAAACTTTCCCAGATAAACAAAAGTTAAGGGAGTTCATCACCACAAGACCCCCCCCCCCCAAGAAATACTCAGGAAGACCCTCATACCTGAAAAAAAAAAGGAAAGGGGTTACAAAACCCAGAGCAAAGGAGATAAGTAGAAAAACAAAATCAGAAAATTGCAGCCCTCCATCAGAACAGGCTAGCAAGTGCTAAGTATAACATTAAAGATAAAAGGAAGGGAAACACCAAGAATAAATATAATCTTGTCATTTTAACCACAAACTCACAAGACAAGAAGGAAGAAGAAAGAAAAAAAGACATGACAATAACAAGCTAGAAGGGGAAGAGGAAAGGGATGGAATGGCTTAATCTAAGGAAATAAGAGGCTATCAGAAAATGGACTATCTCATCTATGAGATGTTTTATACAAACTACATGGTAAGCACTAAACAAATAACAAGAATAAAGACACAAGTTACAAAGAGAAAGAAAGCCAATATAGAAAACTACCTACCTGAATTGGTAGTCCAAAAATCATGGGACAAGGAACAAAGGAAATGGAGGAGAACCAGAAAACAAGCAATAAAATGGCAGCATTAGGCCCCCACATTTCAATAATCACTCGAAATGTAAATGGATTGTACTCTCCAATCAAAAGACACAGAGTGGCAGGATGGATTAAAGAACAAGACCCAACAATATGCTGCCTCTAGGAAACACACCTAAGCCCCAAAGGCAAACACATACTCAGAGTGAAGGGATGGAAGACGATACTCCAAGCTAATAATGAACATAAGAAAGCAGGTGTTGCCATACTTATATCAGACAAAGAAGACTTCAAAGCAAAACGGATAAAGAGAGACAAAGAGGGGCTGTTTATAATGATAAATGGGACACTCCACCAAGAAGACATAACACTTATAAATATATATGCACCCAATACAGGAGCACCAAAGTACATAAAGCAACTATTAACAAAACTAGAAGGAGATATCAACAACAGTACAGTAATAGTAGGGGACCTCAACACTCCACTAACACCAATGGATAGATCATCCAGACAGTAAATCAACAAGGAAATTGTAGAATTAAATGAAAAACTAGGCCAAATGGACTTAATAGATATATACAGAACACTCCATCCAAAAACAGCAGGTTACACATTCCTCTCAAGTTTGCATGGAACACTCTCAAGGATAGACCATATCTTTGGAAACAAAGCAAGCCTCAACAAATTCAAGAGGGTTGAAATAATATCAAGCATATTTTCTGACCATAATGCTACAAAACTAGAAATCAACTACAATAATAAAGCTGGGAAAGGGGCAAAAATGTGGAGACTAAACAACATGCTACTGAACAACCAACGGATCATTAAAGAAAGTAAAGGAGAAATCAAATATTACCTGGAGACAAATGAAAATGAAAACACGCCATACCAACTCATTTGCGATGCAGCAAAAGCGGCCCTAAGAGGGAAATTCATTGCAATACAGGCTCACCTCAACAAACAAGAAAAACGTCAGATAAGCAATCTCAAATGACACCTAAATGAATTAGAAAAAGAAGAACAAACAAAGCCCAAAGTCAGTAGAAGGAGGGAAATAAAAATTAGAGCAGAAATAAATGAAATTGAAACAAAAAAGACAGTAGAAAGGATCAATGAAACAAAGAGTTGGTCCTTTGGGAAAATACACAAACTTGACAAACCCTTAACTCAGCTCACTAAGAAAAAAGAGAGAAGACTCAAATAAATAAAATTAGAAATGAAAGAGGAGAAATCACAACGAATACCACAGAAATACAAAAGATTATAAGAGAATATTATGAAAAACTATATTCCAACAAATTGGACAACCTAGAAGAAATGGATAAATTCTTAGACTCTTACAACCTCCCAAAACTGAATCAGGAAGATATAGAGAATCTGAACAGACAATCGCAAGTAAAGAAACAGAAACAGTAATCAAAAACCTCCCCAAAAATAAAAGTCCAGGGTCAGTCCTAGACGGCTTCTCTGGAGAATTCTGCCAAACATTCAGATAAGATTTAATACCTATCCTTCTCAAAGTATTCCAGAAAATTGAGGAAGATGGAGCACTTCCTAACATCTTCTGTGAAGCCAACATCGCCCTGATCCCAAAACCAGACAAGGACAACACAAAGAAGGAAAGGCGAAAGGCCAATATCACTGATGAACATAGATACAAAAATCCTCAACAAAATTCTGGCAAACCGAATACAGCAATACATTTAAAAGATCATACACCATGATCAACTGCGATTTATACCAGGGACACAGAAATGGTTCAATATCTGCAAATCAATGTGATATACCATATTAACAAAATGAGGAATAAAAACCACACAATCATCTCAATAGAGGCTGAGAAGCATCTGACAAGATCCAACATCCACTTATGATAAAAACTGTCAATAAAATGGGTATAGAAGGAAACTACCTCGACACAATAAAGGCCATATATGACAAGCCCATAGACAACATCATACTCAATGGGGAAAAACTGAAAGCCATCCCTTCAAGATTCAAGAACAGGAACAAGACAAAAAGGGTGCCCACTCTAATCACTCTTTATCAACACAGTATGGGAGGTTTTTGCCAGAGCAATAAGGCAAGAAAAAGAAATAAAAGGTATCCAAATTGGCAAGGAATAAGTGAAACTCTTGTTTGCAGATGACTTGATTTTATATATAGAAAACCCTAAAGAATCCATCAGAAAACTATTAGAAATAATCGACAACCACAGCAAAGTTGCAGGGTACAAAGTCAACTTACAAAAATCAGTGGCATTTCTATAATCTAATAACGAACTAAAAGAAAGCAAATTCAGGTATACAATTCCATTTATAACCACAAGAAAAAGAATAAAATATCTAGGAATAAATTTATCCAAGGAGGTGAAAGACCTATACAATGAAAACTATACAACATTATTGAAAGAAATCAAAGAAGACATAAAAAATGGAAAGATATTCCATGCACATAGATTGGAAGAATAAACATAGTTAAAATGTCTATACTACCTAAAGCAATCTTCAGATTCAATGCAATCCCAATGACATTCTTCACAGAAATAGAACAAAGAATCCTAAAATTCATATGGGGCAAGAGAAGACCCCGAATAGCTAAAGCAATCTTGAGAACAAAGAAGAAAGCTGGAGGCATCATAATCTCTGACATCAAAATATACTACAAAGCTACAGTTATCAAAACAGCATGGTACTGGTACAAAAACAGACACACAGATTAATGGAACAGAATTGAAATCCCAGAAGGAGAAGCACACATCTACAGACACTAACCTTCTACAAAGGAGCCAAGAACATATAACGGAGAGAGGAAGGTGTCTTCAATAAATGGTGTTGGGAAAACTGGACAGGCACATGCAAAAGACTGAAAGTAGACTATTATCTTGCATCCTACACAATAATTAACTCAAAATGGATTAAAGATTTGAATGTAAGACCTGAAACCATAAAACTCCTAGAAGAAAATATAGGCAGTACACTCTGACATTAGTCTTAGAGGCATCTTTTTGAATATCATGTCTACTTAGACAAGGGAAGCAAAAGAAAAAATAAACAAATGAGACTACACTAGACTAAAGAGCTTCTGCAAGGCAAAGGAAACCAGGAACAAAATGAAAAGACAACCAACCAGCTGAGAGAAAATATTTGCAAGTCAAATATCTGAGAAGGGGTTAATCTCCAACATACATAAAGAACTCATGCAACTCAATAACAACAACAAAAAACCCGATCATAAAATGGGCAGAGGATATGAACAGACATTTTCCCAAAGAAGATATACAGATGGCCAAGAGGCACATGAAAAGATGTTCAACATCACTAATCATTAGGGAAATGCAAACCAAAACTACAATGTATCAGATATCACCTTACATCTTTTAGAACAGTTATAAATACCAAGACCAAAAACAACTAATTTTGGAGAGGATGTGGAGAAAAGGGAACCCTCATACACTTCTGGTAGGAACACAAACTGGTGCAGCCACTACAGAAAACAGTCTGGAGACTTCTCAAAAAATTAAAAATAGAAATATCACATGACCCAGCTATCCTACTACTGGGTATTTATCCAAAGAACTTGAAATCAACAATTCAAAGAGACTTATGCACCCCTATGTTCATTGCAACATTATTCACAATATCCAAGGCACAGAAGCAACCCAAGTCTCCTGCTATGGATGAATGGATAAAGAACGTATGGTATATATATACAATGACATACTACTCAGCCATGAAAAAGACAAAATTGTTCCATTTGCAACAACATGGATGGACCTTGAGGGGATTATGTTATGCAAAGTAACCCAGACAGAGAAAGACAAACACTGTATGATTTCACTCATATGTGGAAGATAAACAAACACATGGACAAAGAGAACAGATTAGTGGTTCCCAGAGGGGAAAGTGGTTAGGGGTTGGGCATAAGGAGTAAATGGGCACATATATATGATGACTAACAAATAATAACGTACAACTGAAATTTGATAATGTTATAAACTATTATGACCTCAATAAAATTAAAAGAAGAACAAGACAAATCTATAGACATTATTGAAAGAAATCAAAGAAGACAAAGCAATGGAAGGATATTCCATGCTGATTGATCTGAAGAATTAACATACTTAAAATGTCCATATTACCTAAAGCAATCTACAGATTCACTGCAATCCCTATCAAAATCCCAATGACATTTTTCATGGAAATAGAAGAAAGAATCTTCAAATTTCTATGAAACAACAAAAGACCATAAATAGCCAAAGCAATTCTGAGAAAAAAGAACAAAGCTGGAGGTAGTTCACTCTCTGATTTCTATATATACCACAAAGCTATAGTAATCAAAACAGCATGGTACTGTCAGTAAAACAGACACACAAATCAATGTAACAGAATTGAGAGCCCAGAAATAAACCCACACATTTACGGACAGCTAATTTTTGACAAAATAGCCAAGAACATACAATGGAGAAATGGAAGTCTCTTCACTAAATGATGTTGGAAAAACTGGACAGCCACATGCAAAAGAATGAAAGTAGGACATTATCTTGCACCATACACAAAAATGCACACAAATGGATTAAAGATTCAAATGGAAGACCTAAAATCATAAAACTCCTAGAAGAAAACATAGCCAGTATGCTCTTTGACATCGTTCTTAGCAGTGTCTTTTTGAATATGTCTCCTCAGGCAAGGGAAATTAAAAGATGGGCAGAGGATCTGAATAGATATTTTTCCAAAGAAGATATACAGATGGCCAACAGCCACATAAAAGATATTCGACATTACTAATTATTAGGGAAATGCACATCAGAACTACTACGCGATATCACCTTATGCCCTTCAGATGACTATTATTAAAAAGACAAGAAATAGAGCCTGGCCCCATGGCCGAGTGGTTAAGTTCACGTGCTCTGCTGCAGCAGCCCAGGGTTTCACTGGTTCGAATCCTGGGCAAGGACATGGCACTGCTCATCAGGCCATGCTGAGGCGGCATCCCACATGCCACAACTGAAAATACACAACTACATACTAGGGGGCTTTGGGGAGAAAAATAAAAAATTAAAAAACAATAAAAATAAAAAAAAGACAAGAAATAACAAGTGTTGGATACAATATGGAGAAAAAAAATCCTGGCACACTGCTGGTGGGAATGTAAATTGGTGCAGCCACTATGGAAAAGAATATGGAGATGCCTCAAAAAAATAAAAATAGAAATACCATATGATCCAGATGCTCCACTTCTATTTATCCAAAGAACACAGAAACACCAATTCAAAAAGATGTGCACCCCTATGTTCACTGCAACATTATTCACAATAGCCAAGAGTTGGAAATAACCTAAGTGACCACCAACAGACTAATGGATACAAAAGATGTTATATATAAAAACACATCGGAATACTATCCAGTCATAAGAAAGGATGAAATCATGCCATTTGCAACAATGTGGAGGGAACTTGAGGGTATTATGCTAAGTGAAATAATTTAGATGGAGAAAGACAAATATGGTATGATTTCACTCACATGTGGAACACAAGCAAACAAATAAACACATAGATACAGAGAACATATTGATGGCTACCAGAGGGGAAGTAGATTCAGGGAGGACAAAAGGAGTAAAGGGACATGTGTACAGTGACAGATGGCAACTAGACTTTTGTTGGTGAACACAATGTAGCCTATACAGAAGTCAAAATAAAATGACATTCACCTGAAATTTATACAATGTTTAAACCAACGTTACCTCAATAAAAAAAGAAAATCCCAAAGATCAGTCATAAAACTGTTGGAATTAATCAATGATTTTAGTAAAGTGGCACAATACAAAATCAACACAAATAAATCAGTTGCATTCCTTTATAGTAAAGAGGAAGCATCTGAAAAAGAAAACCATGCCACTCACAATAGCATCAAAAACAATAAAGTGCTTAGGAACAAATTTAACCAAGGAAATGAAAGATCCTTGCTGAAAGAAACTGAAGAAGACACAAACAAATGGAGAGACTCCTGTGTTAAGGGATTGCAAGAATTAATATTGTTAAAATGGCCATACGGCCCAAAGCTATCTACGGATTCAATGCAATCCCCATTAAAATACCAAAGGTATTCTTCACAAAAATAGAAGGAACAATCCTAAAATTTGTGGAGAGTCACAAAAGACCCCAAATATCCAAAGCAATCCTGAGAAAAAAGAACAAAGCCAGAGGCATCACGCTTGCAGATCAAAGTATACTACAAAGCCATGGTAATAAAAACAATATGGCACAGGCACAAAAAGAGACACATTGACCAATGGAACAGAATAGAGAGCCCAGAATTAAACCCCAGCCTATATGGTCAACTAATATGTGACAAGGGAGCCAAGAATACCCAATGGGGAAAGGATAGTCTCTTCAACAAATGGTGCTGGGAAAACTAGAGAAACACATGCAGAACAATGAAAATTGGACTATCTTACACCACTCACAAAAAATTAACTCGAAAGGATGAAAGAGTTAAACATAAGACCTGATACCATAAACCTCCTAGAAGAAAACATAGGGAAGAAACTTATCGATATTGGTCTTGGCAATAATTTTTTGGTCATGATACCAAAAGTACAAAGAACAAAAGGAAAAATCAAACTGAACAGTATCAAACTCAAAAGCTTCTGCACGGCAAAAGAAACAATTAACAAAATAAAAAGACTAACTACAGAATGGGAGAAATTTTTGCAAAGCATATATAAGATAAGGGGTTACTATCCAAAATATATAAAGAACTCAGTCAACTCAGTAACAAAAAACCAAAAAATTCAATTTAAAAAATGGGCAGAAGAACTAAATAGACATGTGTTCAAAAACGAAATTAAAATGGCTGACACATGAAAAGATGCTCGACATTACTAACCATCAGGGAAGTGCAACTCACAACCACAATGAGATATCACCTCACACGTGTTAGAATGGCTATCATCAAGAAGACAAGAGACAGCAGATGCTGGCAAGATGTGGTGAAAAGGGAACACTTATACATTGTTGGTGGGAATGTAAATTGGTCCAACTACTATGAAAAATATGGAGGTTCCTCAAAAAATTAAAAATAGATCTATCATCCAATCCAGCAATTATACATCTGGGTATATACTCAGGGGAAATAAAAACAGGATCTGAGCAAGATATATGCACTCCTATGTTTATCTCAGCATTATTCACAATAGTCAATATAGGGAAACAACCCAAATGCCCATCAACAGATGAATGGATAAAAAATATGTGGTACATTTACACATTGAACTATTATTCAGCCATGAGAAAGGAATATATCCTCCCATTTGCAACAACTTGGAAGGACATTGACCACATTATGCTAAGTGAGATACATCAACAGAGAAAGACAAGTACTATATGATACTACTTATATGTGGAATATAAAAAAGTTAAACCTGTAAAAAAAACAGAGAGTAAAATGGTGGTTACCAGGGGATGGGAGGGGATAAGAGTGATGGTATTAAAGAGCACAAACTTGTATTGAATAATAAATAGGTCATAGAACTCTAATACACAGTATAATGAATATAGACACGTTATACACCTTAAAATTACACAATGTTGCATGTGAAATTTATTCAATAAAAAAATAAATGTCTATCACCTGGGAACTGAGTAAATAGACCATGAAACATACAACAATGGAATACTATAATATTGCAAAAAAGAAAAATTATACATACTGAAACAGAAAGCTGTCAAAGATAAATTGTGAAGTCAAAAAGAAAGTTGCAGAATTATTTATGGACATGTAATATATATTCACATATATGTGCCTAGGTTGAGCTGAGGGTTGGGCTAAGGCCCTTTTTGTCAGGAGGTTTGTGGTAGTGAAGGTGAATAGCAAACAAGGCATTTCCTCTTAGGTCGACTTCAAAGAAGTGGTTGTGTTCAGTGTGAGTCATGGCCAGAGCCCCACCGTTATTCCTTCCATTTCTGAAACATCCCAAACAAAAGTTCTGGCTGTGGTTGACAGCTAGCTGATCTCTATTTTCTAAATTCACTTTATTCCCTTGCTATTCAAAATGTGGTCCACATGTAGGGAGGGGGAATCCAGACAGAGTTAAGCAGACTCTGAATTGAAGAGAGAGAGCTGAGAGTGTAGGGGGATCAGGCATCTGGAGTTCAAAAGACAGAGGAGAGGGATATGTAGAGAGAAAACTCCAGAGATCTACTGAGGAACCCCCATGGGGATTCAGCAGAGCACTGATAACCTCCTGTGTGTGAATAAGATCCTCAAGTCCAGGGAAAGAACAACCCAAAAGTATTAGAGCACTTGGTATTCACACAGGGCCACAAATAGTTCCAATCCACCAATCAAAACCTCAAAACTCATGGAACATTGGAAAGAGTTATCAGAAGGGTCTTGCATCAGTAGTGGGTAATAATTAGCCCTAGACTAAACAAGGCTCTGGTCTCAGCTAATAAACTTAAAAGCAAGATCTGAAAGGATAAAGCTATTCCCAAGTAATTTAATGCATCCCAAAACCAAGCTCAAGAATATTTATGGAAATACAAAAAATAAGCAGGAGCCAAAAATGTAAATCTCACAATCTCTGGTATATTAAAAAAATAACAGGCATGACCCACACCTATACAAGTGATTGTTGACAAATGTGCATGAGTTATTCATTGAAGAAATGATAGTATTTTCAACAAATGATGCTGGAAACACTGGATATGCAAAATAAAGAAAGAAAAGAACTTAAAACCTCACCGCACATGACACACAAAAATTAACTCAAAGTGGATCACATTTAAATGTAAAGCCTGAAAATCTAAAACTTTTAGAAGAAACATAGGAAGAGAATCTTTGTGGCATGTCTAATATTTCTTAGACATGATACCAAAGAACAAATAGGTAAATTGGACCTCATCAAACCTAAAAACTTTTTCTGTGGAAGACATTAAGAGAATGAAAAGACATGACACAGGCTGAGATAAAAACCCTGTAAAGCATATATATAATGCAGGACTTAGATTCAGAATATTTAAAGGATGCTTAAAACTAAATAATAAGAAAATACCATCCTCCCCTCAAAATGGGCTAAATATTTACATAGACATGTCAACAAGAAGATATATAAATGATCTAAAAGCACAGGAAAACATGCTCAACATAATCATTCATTAGAGAAATGCAAATTAAAGCCACGGTGAGACACCAGTACACACTTATTAGAATGGCTAAAATTAAAAAGACAGACCATATCAAGTGTTGGTGTGGAGACTGAGAAACCAGAACTTTCATACACTGCTTGTGGGAATGTAAAGCGTTACAACCACTGTGAAAAAAGATTAGCAGTTTCTCAAAAAGTTAACATACACCTATCATATAATCCAGTCATTTCACTTGAAGGTACCATGGAAGGGAAATAGAAACATACACATACAAAAATATTTGTATATGAATACTCATGGAAGCTTTATTTGTAATAGCCCAAAACTGGAAACAACCCAAATGTCTATTAGGTGAATAGATACACAAACTGCTATAGCCATATAATAGAATACTGCTTGGCAATAAAAAAAAAATGAACTACAGAAATCTTGGAGTGACATCAGCAGGATGACAGACTCAGAAGCTCAAGGCCCTCAATTACCCATGGAAATGTTAAAAAAAAAAACTAGAGAATAGATAAAATAACTTTATAAGAGTTCTGGAAAAACAGTCAAAGGTCTACAACAATCAAGTGAATGTCCAATCAAGGAAAAGCTACATTCAGATGGCAGGAAATAACATGGCATTTTTACTCACCCTTGCTCCACCTCCTTCGTGGCACAACAGGGCATGGTCAGAGTAAGTAGAGGCCCAAATCTCAATTCCCTCCCTTGAATTAGAGGAAACAGAACAGATCTTATTTGCAATATCCTACCCTGTCTGGGAGCTGCCTGAAGGACTGGTCTGTGTTGCATCCAGCTCTGAGTTCAGATGGGAGGAAGCAGCATAGCTTAGATCTCAGGCTGGGAAGAGCCTTGGGAAGCATCTGGCACTGCTCATGAAACCTGCAGGGAAACTAGAGACATGCAGATGTCTGGGGCAAGATATTACAGATAGAGAAATAAACAAAACATCTAAGTCCCCAAGAAGAGGCTGGGATGAGACTCTGGGAAATTAAGACATTTAAAAGAAGCCGTGTATATGGGAGAATTTAAAGAGGCACACACACAGGCCCAGGCAAGATGCATGAGCAGAAAAAACTGGGAAGTCTTTAGGTCTTCACTGCAGGCTGAATCCAAAGCTTAGAATATGATCTGCTAATTAGTGAAGGTCTTCCCCAATGGGAAGCCAGTCTGCAAAGACTAGGATTGTGAGGAAGCAAAGACACTAAATTGCAAGAGAAAAAATTTTAATAACTGCTTTAAATATACTCAAAGAGCTAAAGGAAAACATGCACGAAGAGCTAATAGAAATCAGGAAAAAAAATATATGAACAAAATGAGAAAATTAAAAAAGAGAAATATAAAAAGGATCCAAATGGAAACTCTGGAGATGAAAAATGCAATATACGAATTGAAAAATTCACTATAAGGGTTGAACAAGAGACTTGAGAATGCAGAAGAAAGAATGAGTGAACTTGAAGATAGGCCATTTGAAATTATTGAATCTGAGGAGCAAAAGGAAAAAAGAATGAATAAAAGTACATCTAGCCTAAGGGACTTATGGGAAACCATCCAGCCAACATATATGCACATTATAGGAGCCACAGAAAAAGAGAGAATGAAGGCAGCAGAGAGATTTTTCAAAGAAATAACAGGTAAAAACATTCCAGATTTGAAGAAAGATATAGATCTACAAATCCAAGAATCTCAACGAACTCCAAAAAGACCCACATCAAACGTATTATAATCAAACTGTTGAAAGCCAAAGCCAAAGAGAGAATCTTGAAAGTGGCAAGGGAAAAGTGACTCACTATGTGCAAGGGATCCTTAATAAGATTACCAGTAGATTTGTCAACAGAAACCTTGCAGACTCAAAGCAGTTGGAGGATATATTTAAAGTGCTGAAAGAAAAAAAAAAAACACTATCTACTGTAGTTTTATAACATATTTTATATTAGGAAAGTGTGATACCTCTAGCTTTCTTCTTCTTAAGATTGATTTGCTATTCATGGTTTTTCATGGTTCCATATGAACTGTAGAATTGTTTTTTCTATTTCTGTAAAAAATGTCATTGGGATTTTGATAGGGATTGCATTGATATTGTAGATAGCTTTGGGTAATATGGACATTTTAACAACATTAAGTCTTTCAACTTATGAACATGAGATGTCTTTCTATTTATTTGAATCTGGTTTAATTTCCTTCATCAATGTTTTGTAGTTTTCAGTATACAAGTCTTTCACTTCCTTACTTAAGTTTATCCCTAAGTATTTTATTCTTCCTGGTCCTATTATAAATGGGATTGTTTTCCTAATTTACCTTCCAGATAGTTCACTGTTAGTCTATAGGAACATAACTAATATTTTATGTTGATTTTGTATCCTACAACTTTACTGAATTCATTTATTAGAAGAAAACACAGGTGGGAGGCTGGCCCTGTGGTGTAGTGGTTAAGTTCGGCATGCTCCACTTCAGCAGCCTGGGTTTGTGGGTTTGGATCCTGGGCACGGACCTACACCACTTGTCAGCCATGCTGTGGAGGTAACACACAGAAAGAAGAGAGGAAGACTGGCATGGGTGTTAGCTCAGGGTTAATCTTCCTCAAGCAAAAAAAAGGTGAAGAATAGCAACAGATGTTCACTCAAGGAAAATCTTCCTGAGCAAAAGAAAAGAAGATGAAAACATAAGGCAAAAGCTTAATGATATTGGATTTGGCAATGGTTTCTTGGATGTGACACCAAAAGCACAGAAAGCAAAAGAAAAAATTGATAAATTTGACTTCATAAAAATTAAAACTTTTGTGCCTGAAAGAACACTATCAACAGAGTGAAAAAGCAATCCATGGAATGGGAGAAAATATTTGAAAATCATATATCTGATAAGAGATTAATATCCAGAATAGATAAAGCAACTTTACAACTCAACAACAACAAAATAACTTGATCAAAAAATGGGGAAATGACTTGAATACACATTTCTCTAAAGGAGATATACTAATAGCCAATAAGCACCTGAAAAGATGTCCAACATCACTAATTTTTAGGAAAATGCAAATTGAAGCGACAATGAGACATCACTTCACATCCACTAGGATGGCTATTATTAAGAAAAAACAGGAAATAAGTTTTGGTGATGATGTGGAGAAGTTGGAAAACTTGTGCGTTGCTGGTGGGAATTTAAAACTGTGCAGTGGCTGTGGCAAACAGTATGGCAGTTCCTCAAAAAGTTAAGCAGAGAATTACTATATGATCCAGTGATTCCATTCTGAAGGTATATACCTTCAAGAACTGAAAACAGCAACTCATACAGTTATTTGTACACCCATATTTATGACAGCATTATTCACAGTAGCCATGAGGTGGAAGCAACCCAAGTGTCCATTGATGGATGTATGAATAAACAAAATACGGTATATACATACAATGGAATATTATACAGCTTTAAAAAGGAATGAAATTTGAACACATTCTACAACATGGATAAACCTTGAAGACTTTATCCTAAGTGAAATGAGCCAGACACAAAATGACAAACATTGTATGATTTTACTTACATGAGGTACCTAGCCAAATTTATATAGACATAAAGTAAAATGGTGGTTTCCAGGGGCTAGGTAGAGGGGGGAATGACAAGTTATTGTTTAGCAGGTATGGAGTTTCAATTTTGGAAGACAAAAATGTTCTGGAAATGGATGGTGATGATAGTTGCACCACAGTGTGAATGTATTTAATGCCATTGAACTCTACACTTAAAAATGGCTAAAATGACAAATTCTATGTGTATTTTACAATAAAAAAGTGAACTATTGATACATACAATAAAATAGAAGAATTTCAAATTATGCTGAAGAAACAAAAGAAAGTATATGCTGTATGATTCCATTTATATATAATTATGGAAAATGAAAACTAATTCATATTGATAGAAAGCAGATGAGTGGTTGCCTGGGTGAGGAAGTTGGCATGTGTATATATATGTTAAAACCTGTGATTCTTTGTCTTGATGATCTATCCATTGTTGAGAGTGGAGTTTTAAAGTCTACAACTATTATTGTATTGCTGTTTATTCCTCCTTTTAGTTCTGTTAGTATTTGCTGTATATATTTAGGTGCTGTGATGTTGGGTGCATAAATATTTACAATTGTTACATCTTCTTGATGGATTGATCCTTTATCATGATAAAATGACCTTCTTTGTCTCTTTTGACCATTTTTAGCTTAAAGTCTATTTTGTCTGACAAAAGTAAAGCTGTGCTTTTTTTTGGTTACAATTTGCTTGAAATACTTTTCCATCCCTTCACTTTTAGTCTATGTGTGTCTTTAAAGCTAAAGTGAGTCTCATATAGGTAGCATATTGTTGGATATTGTTTTTTAATTCATTCAGCCATTTTATGTCTTTTGATTACATAATTTAATTCATTTACTTTTAAAGTAATTATTGTCAGGTAGGGACTTACTATTGCCATTTTGTTAATTATTTTGTGACTGTTTTGTAGGTTCATTGTTCCTTGCTTCTTATTGTTCTGTCTTCCTTTGTGCTTTGATGATATTTTTTATAGCTTTGTGCTTTGACTCCTCTATCATAATCTTTTAAGTACAAGTTTTTTCTTTGTGGTTACTGTGACACATATAAAACATCTTATATTTATAACACCTTATTTTAAGCAGATAACAACTTAACTTTGATAGCATTCCTAAACTTTATACTTTTACTGTCCCCCCATTTTAGGTTATTGAGATTACAATTTACCTATTTTTATATTGGGTATTCAATAACAAATTATTGTATTTATGGTTATTTTTAACACATTTGTTTTTTAACTTTTATACTACAGTTCTAAGTGAATTATGCACCACCATTATATTAGAGAATCTGACTTTGACTACATATTTACCCTTTCCAGTGAGTTTTACACCTATATTCATATGTTTTTACAGTGTTAATTAGCATTCTTTTATTTTTGCTTGAGGGGTTCCCTTTAGCATTTTGTGTAAGGCAGGTTAATCTGACTGTTTTTGAAAAATATAATACAAATACATAGGACAAGACTGTTAGGATAAACAGTGAGTTTTATTTGCTGACAATTCCCAGTTTTGGGTTTTTTTAAAAGATTTTTCCTTCTTCTCCCCAAAGCCCCCCAGTACATAGTTGTATATTCTAGTTGTAGGTCCTTCTGGCTGTGCTATGTGGGACAACAACTCAGCATGGCTCGATGAATGGTGCCATGTCCGTGCCCAGGATCCAAACCAGAGAAACCCCGAGCCGCCAAAGCAGAGCGCACGAACTTAAAAACTCGGCCATGGGGCCGGCCCCGTAAAGTTATTTTAAAATATTTTTTCTCAGTTTTACTTAATATTATGGTAAATATCAATCAACATAACCCACATATAAACTAAAGCTCTTCAGGGTCCTCAATAATTTTTAGAAGTGCAAAAGTCTCCTGAGACCAAAAGTTTGAGAAATGCTGCTCTTGGTGAACCTCAAGCACGCACACGCACTGGATTATCTCTGATGTCCTTAAACCCCTAAAAAAACAAGATCCTAGACAAGATCTATGACATGGGTTTTTGTAGGGAGAGCAACTAGAATGAGGATCAGATCTATCTGGGACCCAGTGTTTGAGCCACTGCAGGTTATAGTGTGCACATAAGCTGAGTGTGATATTCTTGGAGCCACAGAAAGACAACATATTACAAGAAGCACAATGACAGATCTGCTGGGCAAGACACTGGAGAAAGGGTCAGGAGAATTTCCCAGGTTCTCTGGCCAGAGGTACCACCAATGTTGGGACATTTGGTGAGTCAATTCCCTTCTACAGGTCTGAACTGACCACTAAGATGAAATCAGGGAAACTGTCCAGCCATCCTGGAGTGATGTGGAGCTCCAAGAGCCCAGCTGGGCAAGCACTCTGGGTTTTCAGCAGGGTAGGAAGGAAGGAACTCTGTTAAGGCCAAGGAATTATTTTAAGTATGAATGAAAAAGTTGAACAAAACAAAAGGAAAATTGCATTCTATTGCTTACTCTGATATATTGATAGAAAGGAAGGAGCTCTACTGAGTGCAAGGTCACCATTAGTTCTTATTATCAATGCTATTTATTGAAGTCCATTGGTGCAGGTAGAATACAAAGGTCACCCAAAATAACGGAGTCTTCTTTCTTCTAGGGAACTAGGGGAAATCACCAGCATCCAGTGCCTGCTGCTGCTTTCTTTCAGTTTTCTACTTCATTATTATCAGGTTTTCAGAGGGAAATTATCTTCTGACTGTTCTCATTCTCTCAGAAGTAATTTTATTTTTGAATCTTTTCCTTTGCCTGAGGTTAGTTTTAGTCAATGCCGATGGAGGAGTTGTTTTGAAGTTAAAAGGGAAAGTTAATATGAGTATTTATCATTGTTAGTCCTGTCGAGTCAATTCCAACTCCTAGTGACCCTGTGTACAGCAAAGTGGAACACTGCCCGGTCTTTTTCACTCCATCCTCTCCCCTTCTGGCACTGTATCAGACTATGCTCCACTACTATTCATAGAGTTTTCATGGCCAATTTTTTGTAAGTGGGTGGCCAGGTCCTTTGTCCTAGTCTGTCTTAGTCTGGAAGCTCTACTGAAACCTGTCCACCATGGGTGACCCTACTGGTATTTGAAATAACAGTGGCATAGCTTTCAGCATCACAGCAACATGCAGTCGCCATGGTATGACAACTGACAGATGGGTGGTGTGCCTCCCTGACCAGGAAATAAACCCAGACCACCATGTTGAGAGCACTAAATCTTAACCACTAGACCACCAGGGCTGGCTTAATATGAATGTAATAGGCAAAAAATCCCTATTTGGATTTTTGTGCCTATTTTAGAGACCTACAGGAAAAGCAAGAGAAAAGAATTTGAGCCTATTTTGGTTTTTAATGGCAGCATCTAATTTCTAGTCGCATCTTTGCATACACAAATAAATTTCCCCATCTTTTTCCACTCATTAACCAGTAGATATTTACTTAGCACCCACCAGCGACAAAAGAGCAGTGAAAGATAACATGATAAATGTAACACAAGTTGTTTCAGGGTCATGAAAATGATGATGGAGCATTTACGCTGCCACTTAAAGCTGTGTAACTTTGGGCAAGTGACTTTGTCTCTGAAATAGTTTCCTTTAGGGAATGTGTGAAAATGAGGAAGTGAGATGCCATACATAAAGTGCTTAGTATACTGCCTGGCACATAATGGAAGATAATCAAAAAAGCCTGCCCTCTCCTCAACTCCAGGTTTTGTGCCCTAATCGTTACACCTCCTGGTACTTGGGGAACATAAAATACGTCTCTCAGTTCAAACTTTATTGTGAAAAGAATAAGCACATTACCAATATTGTCATTCTCCTGGGGGGTGTTGTGTGAACAACTATATTTTAATGATATAGCATAGGCACCATACCAGTTAAGGTTTAAACCAGCCAGTATCTGAACCACAGAAAACCGCTATGTATAAGGGAGGATTCATTGAGTGTTACGAGCACAGTCATTGAGGGGCTGGCCCCATGGTCGAGTGGTTAAGTTTGTGTGCTCTGCTTTGGCGGCCCAGGGTTTCACCGGTTCAGATCCTGGGTGCAGACCTAGCACCACTCACCAAGCCATGGTGTGGCAGCGTCCCACATAGCAGAACTAGAAGGACCTACAACTAGAATATAAGGGAAAAAAAAGATTGGCAACAGATATTAGCTCAGGTTCAATCTTTAAAAAACAAAAAAGAGCACAGTCACTGAAATTAGACAAACCCATATGGGAATTTTGGTTCTGTCACTGATTAGCAATATTATCTTTGTTCAGCCTTAGTTTTTCCATGTATCAAATAAGGACAATAAATATATCAGAGATTTTGTAGAGTTAAGAAGGGAAATTAGCACACAGTTACATTATATATAACCTTCAGCACCATTTTTGTGCTGGTGAATGATTAGAGTGATATAATTGGGACAGGGATGAAAATATCATCCATTTTCATGTTATGGTACATGTATATTCCTGCTTCCTGTTTTCTTACTCTCTTGGTCAGCAGCAGAGAAGAGAATTTGGTGTTGGTTGTATGCCTCAAGTTACAGAGAGACATGATCCCACAAAGGAACAAAGCAAAATAATGATTCTGCCCAACAGAATACCATAATGAGCGGCAGGCAATCTGGGTCCCAGAGCTGTATCCGCCACATTCTCACTTTACGACGTTGAGTAAGTCACCTGACCCCTCCTTACTTCATCAGAACAGTAATACTACTACCTAGCCCTGATGGCAATCCAGAAGGAGCATAATGAAGAGATACTTGCTCAGTTTTATACTAAAATAATTACAAAGCTAGAATAATTAAAACGAATGCAAGTATATAATTTAATGAAATACAACAGAAAGCCCGGAAGGAGATCAAAGTATTTATAAGTGCTTATTACAACAAAAGTGGCATTTTCAAATCACTGGGTAAAGAAAAGAATTTTTAAATTATTTTTATTAAATATTCAAAAGAAAATAAAGTTAGATTTCCTTCCTCGCATATTATATAGGATATAATGTCAAATGATAAAAATAATATTTAAAATTGTATAGCCATTAAGATCCCAATATTTAATAAAAAAGCAAAGAAACAAAACCTCTATCATGCTTATACTTACAGAGCATTTGGGAAGAACTTCATATGTGCAGTTTGAATTGGTTCATTTGAATCGTAAAGTTTGCCTGATCAGTGGTGGGATGTGTGAATGATGACTGAAGAAGAGACCTGCTCAAATTCAATGCATTGTTTCTATCACAGTTTGAAATATCTCAAAGACCATACATTTCATTCAAGAGATTTTTGCATGAAGAAAATTCCTGGTGGCAAAGGCTGTCCAAGGAACTAATTTTTAGTTCTCAACTTACATTTTAAAGATGAGGAACTGCCCTTTCAATATCTAGGACCTTGTACCTCATTCATTCATTCTTTTATTCACGTAATAAAGGAAACTTCAGTTGTGACTAAGTGCTCAGTTTTTTACACTGTAGGATTGTAGATAGTAGTGAGGGTCTCACAGCAATTATTAATCAATTGTGTCCCTTGATACTGGAAACATATTGCCTTAACCAAAGGGTGTACAGAACGTCAGTTTCAGGGGAAAGAAAAGATGTCTTCATTAGCCACTTTTTGTTCCAATGACAGAACAGTCCCTACTTGTCTAGAGAGGTATGACTCAATAAGAAACCATAAACCATTTAACCATCAATTGCTTCTGTGGATGGTTAAAGATAAAAACAGTAACTTCATTATTCTTTGCTTTTGACAAGACTTATTTGGTAGACTTTTTTTTTTTTAAAGAAAATCTGATGTCTGAATGTAAAACGAGTCTTTGCATTGCCAGTAGTGTATGCAATGACCATTTGTGACCTTCCACTTCCCTTGACTGATTCCTTCAGAGAGCAAAGCACCTTTTTTCTTCCCTTTATACACTTTTAGGGCATGTGTCTATCAGGTTTCTTGAGTTCTGGCTGTTTAGGAAACGTACACATTCTTGTCAGTCTCCCAACACCTTGAGAGATCATCCCCCTTAATCACCTTGATGAGGTAAGGTCCGGGCCTGCTTAAATATCAGATTTACTCTGGGAATTACTGTAGATTTTACCTCAGACTTATACCTACCTTTTTGATATTTTTGTAACTCCTAGACTAATATGGGTGCTTGAAATTTGACTTTGTATCTTGCTTCAGTAATTTATCCCTAGAGAAGTACTATTTAATTTATATTTTCTTTATGGGTATATGCTTTTCTGTTTGTACAACAAATGCTTCCTTATCAGATCTTCTTCTTATGTTTATAACTTTTATTACACAAGTAGTGTTTAACTAAGAAAAATTAGAAATAAGTAAAAAAATAATAAAACACTCAAGTCCCTCCTGCTATAATCAGTTAGATTTTTGGCATGTCATTCCAGTTTCTCTCTTTGTATGTAAGCTATTATTTTTCAAAAAGATCATGCTTTAGTAAGTATAGGTCTCTATTTTTAACTCATGCATAATACCTCATGTTGTGGAAATATTGTAAATTATTTAACTAATCTATTCATGGATATTTGGAATATTTATCGGTTTATTTAAAAATGCTGCAATTAACGTATTTATACATGTCTTTGCTCACTTTTATGAATTTTTCTGTAGGATATTGATCTACTATCATTTGAAAGTATGGACATTTGTTTTTTAATAGACATTGGCAAGTGACCATTAAAAGGGGCTATACCCAATTATCCCCTTCGACTGCCAGTAGTATATGAAATTGCCTATTTTCTGCAACACTGGTTTTCAAATTTGACTGCACAGTAGAATTGCCTAGGGAGCTTTTTAAAAACGTTCAAGGCCCAAGTTCCTCTCCAGATTAATTAAATCAGCATCTCTGGGAGCAGGAGCCTAGGCATTCATATTTTCTAAAAACTCTCCAGATGATTACAAGGCAACCAGGGTTGGGAATCAATGTTGAACACCTTCACCAATGAAAAATGTTTTACTTAGACCTAGAAATTCTACTTCTTGGAATTTTTCTAGAGGAACACATGCACAAATGAGTGTGTGTACACTCCAGGGCTCTGGTTTTGGCAGAAAGAAGATAAAGCAAGGGAGTTGAGAACCCTGGCATTAAATCAAAGAAAATAATGAATTTGGGACTTGTATTCAATACTACTACTTACTCTGGCCTGCCATGTGTGTGACGTACTTCTTCGAAAGCGGACTTCATGTAAGTGCTCAGACCATATATTTCAAAGTATTACATAGAGCCTTTAATAAATTATGCAAAGCATGAGCACAGGGGAATCTTTGGGTACCATGAATAAATTTCCTTCAACTGCAAGAACTTAGTAGACACTAACACTGTCAGTGTTACCAATATGCAGAAAGGCAATTCAATCATTAGATGCCAGATTCTTTTAAAAGACAGATGGATGGACGTCTATAGAAGTGGTCTCAACAATTTCTAACTGGGGAAACCTTTTCCCAAACACACTCTTAATCATAAACCCAAAGTGAAGTTTGCAGGTGGTATAGAGCACACAGATCCAACCCACTCGCCCTCCCTCTGAACCTTTGCAGTGCCTTCTGAAGCATTTTCAGGTAATCCTAGAACTGTCCCCGGTTAGAGCATCCCACTGGTATGCTGGAAATGGGTTACAGGTGTGCCAGAGACACTGCTTCCCTCAGTCCACAGAGTGGCTGCAGCACGGAATGGGGTAGCTGGAGTCACTGGGGCTGATGGCTTTAATGGAGAACAGATGGGTCTGTTTATCCCAGTACGAATATTATCATTTTCTGTGTGTGCCATGACATGATAAAGATTAGGAAGCACTGATCTAGACAACAGAAGTATTCAGTATATAGCCACAACTATAAAATAATGGTCCTGGTGTCCTTGTGTGACTCACAAACTGGTTCTGAAGGCAGTTCCAATGTTTCAAAGAATTAGAGCATAAGTGTATGGCTTTCCATGGGGGCCACTGTAAAGGACAGTATTTATATGCACTTAGTATTAGTATTTATATGCATTTTGACGTTTGTTAATGAGTGCAATCGATATCATACTGTCATACTGTCTAGAATCAAGACAGTTCTAACAAAAGATTAATGCTTTGTATTCTTAAACCAAAACAGCACAGCTATACATAAAAGTTACATAATATAGCATGGGCCTAGTGGAGCATACTCTCTCCAATGCAATATTCATCTTCTATTTTCACATTAAAATGACATTCCATCACCAAGGAGCAGAGGGACTAGCACTTTCTTGATTCAAAGCAAAGCACCTGGAAACATACTATTGTTTTCTGGATCATTATTGCCTCTGACCATTGCTAACACACTAGACATTTTGTCTATTCCTGACATATTTTCAGGCTTTCCCCAAAGTACCTAACTGGGCTGTGGGGAGAAGAGTAGCAAGAGTCTCCCCTTCCCACATGGAGGATTAACAACTTCTGGAGAAGTTCCAATCCTATAATAAGTCATTTCTAAATCTCTCTTATTGAAGCACCCCATGATTCCCTACAGTGTGTGTTTTCCTTCTCTGCAACCCAACTTGTTCAAATACAGGCATGTCCCTGGTGGTTTGTGGCTGAAGGGCATTGGCATTTATGATCTTTGACAAAGCAGTTCCACTTCAAGGAATTTTTCATGCAGAAATATTCAAACAGGCATGAATAAACAAGGATGCATCAATTTCCACAGGAAAAAGAATATAAGAATATGCCAAAGAATATGAAAGAATACATTAAAAAGTATGTTGCATGAAAACTACAAAATGCTGCTGTGAGCAATTAAAGGAGACCTAAATAAGTAGAAAGATTTTATTCATGTGTCAGAAGATTCAATATTCTTAAGGTGTCAAGTGTTCCTCAATTGATCTATTGATTCAAAGCTGCCCCAATCAAAATCCTAGCTGCAGTTTTCATGGATATTAACAACCTGATTCTAAAATTCATATGGAAAAGCAAGAGTAAGAATAACCAAAATAACTTTGGAAAATAATAAAGTTAGAGGACTAACACTGCCCGATTTAAAGACATTATAAAGCTATAGTAATCAAGACAGTGTGGCATTATAATTAAGATACACAAGTAGGGGCTGTCCCCGTGGCCGAGTGGTTAAGTTTGCGTGCTCCGCTGCAGGCGGCCCAGCGTTTCGTTGGTTGGAATCCTGGTCGCGGACATGGCACTGCTCATCAAACCATGCTGAGGCAGCGTCCCACATGCCACAACTAGAAGGACTCACAACGAAGAGTATACAACTATGTACCGAGGGGCTTTGGGGAGAAAAAGGAAAAAAAAAAAATAATAAATAAATAAATAAAAGATACACAAGTAGATCAATGGAACAGAATAAAGACTCCAGAAACAGACCCATACATACATGGACAACTGATTTTTGACAAAGACTCAAAAGCAACCCAGTGGGGAAAGAAGAGTCTTTTAACCAAGTGTTGCTGGAACAACTGGATATCACTATGCCAAAAAATCAACCTCAAACAATAACTTGTACCATACATAAAAAACTCAAAATGCATCACAGACCTAAATGTGGAACCTAATACTATAAAGCTTTTAGAATATAAAATAAAGTCTTTGGACCTTGGTTAGGCAACAATTTCTTATATATAACACCAAAACATAACTGGTAAAAGAAGTGTTCTGCATCAAAATTAAAAACTTCTGCTGTTCACAAGACCTTTTTAAGAGAATAAAATACTTACACATACTTCACCCAAGATATATGGATGGAAAATATGTGTATGAAAAGATGTTCAACATCATTAGTCATTAGAGAAATGCAAATTAGAATTATAATGAGATATGGATAAAATTCAAAAGATCAACCATACCAAATGTTGGCAAGGATGTGAAGAAATCAGAACACTCATACACTGCTGTGGGAATGTAAAATGGTACAACTACTTTGGAAAACGTAAAAGTTAAGCACATACTTACCATATGATCCAGCCATTCTACTCCTAGGTATTCACCTAAGAGAAAAGCAAAGCATACATCCATAGAGACAGTTGTACATGAATGCTCATAGCAGCTTTATTTGTAATAGCCTAAATCTGGAAACCAAACAAATTCCTATCAACAGGTGAATGGATAAACAAATTGTGGTATAACCATACAGTTAAATGCTACTTGGCAACAAAAAGCAAAGAATTATTTATACACACAACATGAACGGATCTCAAATAATTATGTTGAGTCAAAGAAGCCAGACCCCTCTTCTCCCCCGCCAAAAGAATACATGCTGTATGATTTGTTTTATATAAATTACAGAAAATGAAAATGATCCTATATTGTCACACGCAGATCAGTGGTTGTCTGGGGGTGGGGAGACACAGGGAGAGGTGGGAGGGAGGGTTTACAAAGGGGCATGAAAAAACTTTTGAGGATGATGGATATGTTCACTATCTTGATTGTGGTGATGGTTTCATGTATGTATACATATGCCAAAACTTATCAAATTGTCTACTTTAAATATGTACAGTTTAATATATTCCAATTATATCTCAATAAAGCTATTAAAAAGCACATGGCAGATGTGTATAATACTAAATTGGAAAGATAATTGTAAAGATGAAAAGGCAAGTTGCAGAATACTACAGTCCTATTGTTGCAAAAGAATAAATTTGTGCACATTGTTGATTAATAGAATATGCAATGAAAGATTAGTGCACTATGCACCAACTGTGAACACAGGAAAAACATTAAGTGACTCAAAAATATGCTGCAGAAGTGTATTTATTGACATGGAAAGACATTCACAATATACAGTTAGGGGAAAAGTAAGTTACAAATAACATTTATAGTATAATCTTGTTTTAGTTTCTTAACTGTTTAAAAATCTCAAAAGTATATAACCCAAAATTTTCACACACTGAGACATTCTCTTCAGCTCAGACAAGGGGTTGTAATTCCTATCATGAGTCTTAGAGAACCACAGTCATAGCCTAAAAGTCCTGGCAATGCTCTCTGGACCATAAAGACTTCCAGGAATCACTATCATGTACGTTGAGGCAGCAGCTTCTCTTCTGGATTTCCTGTTCTGTGTTGATGAAGCTGAAGCTTTGGTCTAAATTTCTCCAGTTAAGTTTATCCTCTATAGGTTTAGCCAGTACAAATGCACAAAGTGGGCTTGCCTACTCGTAAATGGAGCCCTTTGGCCTTTCATATGACACATAGGAGAATAAACTATAAACGGTAAAAAAAAAAAAAAAAAAAAAAAAAATTAAGGTATGATTTTGCAAGGAGGAAGAAAGCAATTATCTTTTTAAATGTAATGTATGAAACAGTGCACAGAATTGATTCCGGTTCTTTGGAGGAAAAAGTACATACGGATTGAAAAAGATAGGATATATAGCAAATTTTATTTACTGATGACTCCAAATCTACATCTTACTCATTCAACAGTTTTGGTCACCTGCTGTTTCCCAGACACTGCCAGTTGAAATCCACACACCCATCTGACTTTTCTCTTGACACCCAGCCAGTATAGCCAAATGCCTAATGGATATGTGCATTTGGAGGAAGTTAAGAATTGCAAGACTGGCAGACATTATCTACAGCAAAACTGAATCATTAAAACCAGTCTCCAAGCCTTGAGGGCCACTACCTAAAGAAGTGAAAGAGGACTGTAAGGTAGTGTGGTGATAAGGAGTTGTGGTTATCAGAAAAACATGGTATCAGACAAAACAGCTATGCCATTTGCCTGCTGTGGGAATCTAGGAAAAGTATTTAACCTCCCTAATTCTCATTGGAGTTGACTGAAAATAATGAGTTATAATAATAAAAAAATACCAGTACCTAGCTCACAGTACCATCATGAGAAGAGGAAAAGATCCTGTAAAACATAGTGCCAACACAGTATGTGACACAGGAGTAGGTACTCGGGAAATGTTTCCTCTCTATACCTACCTCCTTTCTCTTCTGTGAGATGACTGACATAAATGAAATAGCCTAACAACATGAGTGTTATAAACGTAGCCATAAAATTTAAAAAATGAATATTACATTTTATCTCAGATTCAGGGCCATTTCTGTGTTGTAAAATGAGTTATCTGATACAGGCAGAATCCAGGAAAAACAGTAATTCCTCTTACATTAAACAATCTATAGCAAGCCCTGCCTTCTTTACGTATTGAGTGCATATTTGGCAATGAGTGTGAGTGTGCGTGTCTGTGTATGAATGTATGTATTATTAATTCTCTTTTTGTGTGTATATGCCTTATTTCTGCAATTAGATTCTAAATTCAAGATATTTTCTTTTTTGCCTCTTGAAGCTACACATGGATCTAAACAGATACTAATGAACAAGTTAGCGTACTGACAATGAACTGGTTCACTACCTTAAGTAAAATGTTAAAAAGCTCCCCATCTACACAACATAAAAATCAATAGCTGTTTTCAGCTCATGGTGTAATATTCATTTGATACTCCAAAAATGGCTAAGCTCAAACCTAGAGATAGTCACAGGTAATATCATCTTAAAGATGTAATTTGTAACATGCACACTGTGATAACCAAAATGTTATGCACAGCTCTGGGAAGAACTAGCCTATTAGAGTTTGGAGATTATTAAAAGTATTCTCTTTTATTTCTGGTTCATTTTACATTGTTTCAATAATCACTTTAACTTCACAGAAAATGGCCATGAGTGTATTATAACTCAAGTGATCGACAACTACAATTGAGCCCTTTCTGATATGCTCCTTTATGTTAATAAATATGGCCACGGCACTAACAAGATTGGCTTTTGCCTCTTTCTGGTTAAAGATGAGCTTTAATGCTGCTAACGCCTTTGAATTGATCATGTCTCTGGCTGCAGTTGGATTTTCAGACATGTTCAAAAGCACTTTCAAAACCAGATTTCTGGTTTTACGATTTCCCAGGGATAGCAAATGGAAAAGCTCTGAAAAGTAATTGGCAACAATGTAGTGATGGTCAGAATCAGTAGTCAGTTCCCCTAGTATCTTTAATCCAGACTGTTGTCCAGGTGAATTCAAAGGAAAAGATATGGTTTCCTTACACATATGCTTAACATGTAATTCAATCTTGCGTTGTCTTTCATCCCCAGAATGGGGATTCAGAGTAATTACAGCCTTTTTTCTTATTTCAGAGGATGGAAAACTGAGCAAGCTTTCAATAAGCGTCACTACACCCACCTCGTTAATGAACTCCTGGGCAAATGGATGAACATTAATGATCCCCATTGCAATTTGAGCTATTTTATGAATGAGAGGATCAGTAGTTGACTTCAGTAAGTTAACGAGTTTTTCAAATTCCTCAGAATCCATGTAGCATTCCATTTTGCAAGGGCAAGCAAATGGCTTAATCCCATTCACCTCCCTGATCCTGATTTGACGTCTAATCTCCTCTATGGTCTGGATGCAAGGGTCAGAACCAAATGGATACTCAGGGATAGGCTGTGAGCATGAGGGAGTGCTCCTAGAAGGGCTTGCTGTTGCCACAGGCAAAGAATGGGCATTTTCCTCAGCTGAGGCCAGGACAATATATGAAGGAGGCTTTGTCTCAAATGGGGCTTGGGATCTAAATCCTAACACTGCTGGAGTTACAGCAGGGGCTTTGGGCCAGATAGTTACCTCAGACCAGTCCTTGGGCCTACTTTTTTCATTAATTTCATCCACAGGCTGAGGCCTAACTATCCTGCTCACAGGTCTAGGATTAGGGTCAAAACTAGTTTCATCTCCATCCCAAAACCAGTTCCCAATAACATTCTCTTCTTCCTCCTCCTCAGCCCCTGGCCTAGCCTTGCAGCTGGCCCGACCCACAGGCTCCAACTTCTCAGCACAGGACAGGGGACCACTATCAGCTTTATCTTCATCCTTAGCACTAGAACGATTACCCGCCTCTTCGCCATTCCAGAACCAGGAACCAACACTGCCCTCTTCCCCAGCCCAGAACCAGGCATCAATACCAGCCTTATTTTTACATGTGGACCTGGACTCAGCACTAGCCTCAGCCACAGAACAAAACTGAGATACTCTAGTGGCCTCACTTTCAGCTTTGGGACTAAAATCTGCTAGGGCCCCTTTCTTCGTCTTAGTAACAATTCTGATCTTAGACACTGCTTTTGTCTCTGCCACTGCATCTGCCTGAGACCGTGTCTTGGCTATTGCTTTGGCTTGGGTCTTGGCTACAGATTTGACTATGCCAGAAACCTCCCTCTTTGCTTCAGCTGCTATACCAGCCCTTTTTTCAGTTTTGGCCTTGTTTCTACTCTCATTCTTAGCCCCAGCCATGATTGAAGTCCAGTTATACAGATAGCCCTATACAGTCTTGGTCTTGGTTCTCAACGTGCCCCAGGTCCACGTCTTAACACACTTTCACGGATCAGAGAGAAACTTTGTAGCAAGAGTTGAGAGTCTACTGTCAGTTCAGCACTCATACAATCTCCTTTTCAAAAAGACAACCTCTGTCAATGACATAGACAGAGGGCAGAGACACTCAGGCTGAGGGAAGATGATGGCTCCTGAGTGCAGACCTGTTGAAGGTGATGATCTTCTGCCACTCCAAGGCCACCACAGCCACCAATGGAGATGGACCTGGGGTGGAAGGAAATGGGCTTTGAGTCTCTTCCAACTGTGCTTCTCTATGCAGACAGCCACACAGGATAGAAGAAAGTAGAGATGAATTGTGTGGTAGGAGAAGTAGAATAGTAGCAAACTCTGTTATCTCATTTTATCTTTTCCACACTCCCACTAATGCTCAACAGTGTCCTACCCAGGCACTACCACACTCTTTCTACATCAAATAGGAGCAGAAATGATGAGAAAGCTTGCTGAAAGTCAGAGAGGCTAAGGAGTGTCCAGTCCCTTTGGTACACACTACTATTCTCTACAGGTCTATCCAGGTAGGCCTCACACCAACCTGCATTGATCTGGTGCAATTTTCTCCTCCCTCCTTGCTTCCAGTTTTCTTAAGCCCTACAGCCAACTCACAGGCAGACCTATGGACAAAAAATACAGGAGGGGCTGGAATTTTGAGTATTTGGCACACAGACATGCACTCTGGTTTCTAAACCCAATACCTGCCATTCCACATCTAGAGCTTTGGTTATATAACCTTTCTGGCCTCCTTGGTCCTCCTCATGGGTCGTCCCCCACTACACACACAATTCCTGGGTATCTATCAATTACCCAATAGGCACAATCCTGGTTCACTCCATCCCCATTTCCTATACACAAATGTAAGGGCAGAGGTGTCTGCAAAGTTGGAAGACAATGGCTCCAAGATATGATCTGGTCTCACCCACTTGCAAACACCCAATTCCCATCCCCAATCAATAGGCGTGCTCATCTTCACACTCACCTTGGATCCAAATGAATAGTTTTCGTTCTCTTTCTTAATTAAATTCAAAGTAAACAGCTACCTACAGATTTCTACAGAAACCTATAAAGGAAAAAAACCTATGGACAGACAAAAAGGCAGAGAAGAGAACACAGAAGACATTAAGTTGGCCCAACACCCATGACAAGCTTTATAACATAGGCTTTTGTATATTCAAGGCCGCGTTAAACGTCTCCCACCTGTCTGCTCCTCCCAAATGATTTCCCATTCCTTTCCCCAAGACCTGCAGCTTATCTAATTAGACCTCTTCCCAACTCTGAAGTTAGTCCTTTTCCCAGCAGAGGCCACAACTCTTTCCCTGAACAAAAATACCAGGCACAAGAGTGGGTATTGGAACACAGGCAACTGTATTCAGAAACCACGTATCGAAGATAATAGGGACTATTACTTCAATACCATCTTTGCAGGCCCCTGACCATTCCCCTTCCCTGCATACATAGATCCTACCTCATTCACCACTTATGCCAGCCAGCCCACACACAGCAGGGGTCCTCAGGAGATGCTATCCTTCCCACCAAAGAACAGTCCTCTAGCCAGAAAAGAGTCCCGCCCTACAGAAAGAGGGAGGGACATTCAGCAAGACACCCAGAAAATATGTTGACAATGGTAGAAAAATATCAGGTTAATGGACAGATAACCAGAATTCAGGGTCTAACTACTCCTTTTCAAGAATCAGGAAATGAGTAAATAAAAGTCTTTCAACTCCCATAGTTCCTCAGGTAGTCACCCTCAGGAATTCCACAAAATCTGTGGGATTGCTTCTACACCAAAATGAGAGGGGCTGTGAGAGGTGGACAGAGATGGAGTTTGGGTCTCCAGAACCAAAAACTGAAGAAACAGACTGACTTCACGCCTTCTAAATTCATCCTTCAGAAAACTTTCCCCCTTATTCTGAACAGCCCTTCCCACACCTCAACATATTAAAGGGGGCTGGGTGTTGAGAAAACAGATCCAGAATGAGAAAGGGGAATTAACTACACTATTTACATGCATCCTTCCTGTGAAAGTCAATCGACTCCAGCCTGTCAGTGGCTAGCATTAACTGAGTGCAAAACCTACACATGGAAGGCAATAAAACTGTGGTATTCAGAGGCAAACAGATATTCCATTTTGGTCTCTTCACAGTCTACCCACTCAGGTCACCTTTAGCTGAAGTCGCCAGACCTACCGCGCAGACAGGAGACTTCGGCATTAACAAGCCGCCAGTGGGAAGCGACAGCACCCCGGACGCGGGGCCCCACGGCCCCTTTCCACGATCCGGGCCCGGAGGACCCAGCGCCACTGGCCCGCTCCCGCCGGCCCGGCGCCGAGCTCGCGCGCTCCCCACCGCGGCCCCGCGGCCCCGCGGCCTCCCCCCGCCCCCCACCCCCGCCCCGCCATTCTCCCGCAGCAGCCCCCCAGCCCTCTCCCCCGCACAGACACCGCCGAGGGCGGGGCGCGGCGCCGAGAAGCCGGCTGCGAGCGCGAGGCGCCTCCAGAGGAGCCCCGGGAGCCTCTCGGGAGCCTCTCCGGCGCCCCCGCGCCCCGGCCCGCGCCACTCGCCGCCGCCGCAGCACCACGGCTCCCCCGGCGCTGGCCCGCTGCGCACCGCTCTCGGCGACCGGCTCCGACCGCCTCGGCGGCTCCTCGCCAGGCTGCCGGCTGGAGGGCGGGCTGCACGCCGGGCAACGGCGGGGCCACCCCCGCGCCCCCACCACACCCCCACTTGCCTCTCTCGACTCAGGCCCAGGCCGCCGGCCTGCCCTCCTCTCCGAGCGCCTCGCGCGCCTGCCCACCGCCCTCCGTGCGGCCGACTCGCACACAGGCGGCCCGCCCCCCGCGCCGCTGCACCAAAACGGGCAGGGGCTGCGCAGGCTGCGGCACGAACCGCTCGCGGCGAGGGGTGTCGGGAAGGGGGGCGGAGGGATACGGCACCAACGGGCTCGACGCCCCCTCCCAGGCCCACCGTAGTTCCGACCCAGAGGGGGCGGGGCCGGGAGGCGCTCCCGCCAAGGGGCGGGCCGAGG